>NW_022900914.1:6701589-6712105 GCF_012274545.1 Fukomys damarensis | reverse complement strand
GCCGGCCGGCCCTGGAGTTCTCCTGGCCCAGCCGCCAGCACCGGCCAGCCCGGGGGGCCTTCGGTTTGCCTGCCAAACGCTATTTCCAAACAGGTCACATTCACAGGCACAGGGCTGTGGCCCGTCGTTGGGAAGGACACCTTTCGACTCATAGCAAGAAAATGAGATGGAAACAGCCCTGCTCATTCCAGGGCTTGTAAAGGAGACTGAACAAAGTACGTTAGACGGGGTTTGCCATCCCCTGCCTTAGAGACTACCAGGGCGTTCACAGGACAGGGAAGGCCAAGCGTGGGGTGGCAGGATGGGGGGCACAAAGAGCAGGGTCTCGGGGTGCCCTCCAAGGAGCCTTTTCAGAAACTAGGATGCCATAGCAAGCACCCTACTTGCAACACCTATTTTGAAACAGGCCTCAGTTTTCCCCTGGTGAAGCGGACACACTGGGTACCGATGCTCTCTGACGCAAGCAGCCACTGCTTCTGAGGAAGGAGAAGCCTGTGAGGAGCGCGGGACAGCAACCTCTTTTCTGACGTGGGTGAGTCCCGCGCAGACACCTGGCACTCTCTCTCCAGGCTGGCGGGCAGGCCTGGGGCACTGTTTCATTTGCTCCCAGAGCTTGGGCTCATGGTTCAGTTCTGCAGGCCACCCTCCTTCCTGGTGGGAGACTCCCCTCGGCGGTGGCACCGGTCCCTTCGTGGGCTGGCGAATTGTTCTGTGCTCCGGGCCTGAAGGACTTGTCTAGATTTGGCCAACATGACCTGTGTGAAGCACAGAAGATGAACCCTCTTGACTGGCAGCGAGCTGCATGCAGGAGGCGCCCTGGTTGGCCTGAGGTTGCCCATCCAGGCCTGGTGTGGCAGCTCGGCTCTGCCATCCTGACCCCTGGCGCCCTCCTCTCTTCCTCCTGTGGCTCAGCCTTTTTCCTCTTTTACCTGATAATATAGCAACATCAGAGAAAAACATTTCCCAAAAAGCCTTCCAAATCCTGCCCTCCTAACCCATTCTCTCTCTATATATAGGTGTGTTTGTTTGCTTGCTTTTTGGTACTGGGATCAAACTCAGGACCTTGCACTTGCGAGGCAGTCGGTAGAACCACTCAGCTAAGTCCCCAGCCCTGCAGGTATGTTTTTAAAAAACAATTCGGGTTCCGGCTACAGCTCAGTGATACCAAACAACAACAACAAAATCCACGTGATAAAAATGGCATGGAGCCACAGGCACACATACCCTGGTTGTGATGTGTCACCACTGAGGACACCCGGTAGAGGTCGGATTTCCTGTTTTGTTTTGTTTTTTTGTGGTGCCGATGATCGAGCCCAGGGCCTTGCACATGCCAGGCAAGTTCTCTTCCGCTGAACTGGACCCTGAAACCTGTCTCATTTCTTATAACTGCACGCGGGTTGACAGTGACCTAAGGGGAAATCTCAGTGAGAAGAGCACGTGGCTCCCTGTTGAGCCATTTCCCGTGGAGATGGTGCTGCAGTCATTCCAGTGTCCCACGGCCCTGCTGCACGCGCTCTGTGGCCACATGACACTTGTCCTGTGGGTGTCAGAGGGTTCCCTTAATCACCCCTCTTTTGGAAGGTGTTTCCAGTTTTTAGCTACTGCCAACAGTGCACTATTATTTGAACTATTTCATTAGGGTGAATTCCAGGGAGTGGGGTTCCCTGGACACGAGGTTCAGACTTTTAGGTCTTCCCGTATTCTGCACCTTTGATTTTATGGTCCCTTTAGGGCTGACTTTTCTAGGGGCAGATTGGCTTTTCCTCAAGACACCATAAGTTCTAGGGCCAGGGATTTAGCTCAGTGGTTCTGCTACCTGCCTTGCAAGCACAAGGACCCGAGTTCGATCCCTGGTACCAAAAAAAGAAAACAAAACAAAACAAAAAAAAGACAGCATAAGTTCTCTGCCAGTGGCTTTTAGCCTTTAGATTTGTAGGGAAAAAACAAGGAGCCTCTCCCCGCGTTTCTGCCCACACAGTATCGCTTGGGATTTGAGTGGCAGAATGACAGCAGCAACCACACCGCTGGAGGAGCTGTCACGGTGTCACCCTCCCGCGGCCCTGGCGGGTGGCCTGGGCCCCCGGAACACGGCTCAGGTTCAGCGCGGGGGTCCCAGGCTGCGAGGGTGGCGGGGCCTCCACGCATGCGCGATGCCCGCCACCCGCCTGCTCGGAAGCCGTTTCTGAGCCCACCGCTCTGGGCTGTCGGCAGCTTGAGAGACCTCTGTGATGTCCTCTGTCTGTCCCCAGGTGGGAGCGCTGGATGACAGCCCGACCTCCCACTGGGGACACAGCCCCCGGGGGTCACGGCCGGCACGGGGCGGGCCTGGGCCTCCAGAAAGCTCTGGAGCCAGGCACTGGTGCAAACTGTGGCAGGAGTCTATTTATTACTTTTTATTTATTTTAATCTTATCTTAAAACGCATTCTGTTTCATTCTAATTATTTTATTAGAGTCAGTGTAATTTTAAACATTTTAAATTGTTTTATATTTTCTTTCTTTCTTTTCCTTTCTTTTTTTGGTACTTGAATCGAACTTGGCACCTTGTACTTGCGAGGCAGGTGGCAGCACCACTGAGCTAAATCCGCCGCCCTATATTTTACTTTAAAATTTTAATTTCAGGGGCCGGGGATTTAGCTCAGTGGTGCTGCCACCTGCCTCGCAAGCACAAAGACCCAAGTTCTATCCCTGGTACCAAAAAACAATTTTTTAAATTTCAGTTTTAAAATAAGAACCAAGACCTGTCATGTAAGGGTACAAGATCCCAATGATGAATGTAACTGTACTGTATACCTAAAATGTACCAATAAACTCAATGAGAAAAAGAAGGGAAAGAAATTTCAGTTTTAGTTTTTTGCAGTTTGGATTGCCAGATAAAATATAGGATGCCCTGATATATTTGGATTTCAGATGAGCAAAGATACTTTTAAGTAGAAGTGTATTCTGTTTAGTTATGTCCTATTTCATTCATATATGATGGTCATCCTGTTGATTTTGTTCATTTTTGTTTTGTTTTTTTGGCTTGAACCTTGGCCTTTGCACTGAGCTGTATCTCTAGACCTCTTTTTAAAAATTCTTACATTCTGAGACAAGATCTTTCTGTGTTGCCCAGGCCAGGCTGGAATTTGCAGTGCAGTGCTCCTGACTCAGTCTCCTGGAAGGCTGGAACCGTGCAGTATTTCTGTCTGCTAAATCTGACAGCCCAGTTTGCCCGGCAGCATCTAGTCTGGAGGAAACCCTGCTCCACCTGTGACAGCCAGTAGTCCCTGTGAACGTGGGACACAGTCTGGGGGCGCAAGAGGGCGTGTGTACCCTAGTGTCACCCAATGGAACTGGCCAGCCTCCCTGAGGGCGAGTGGCACAGCCCCAGCAGGTGCACAGACCCCAGCACCCTGGCTCAAGCCCTCTGAAGTGCCCCCAAGACCTCTGTCCTGTGACAGGGGTGGCAAACTTGTGGTACACATGCTGCAGGCTCGCGAGCTGAGTCCCGCGGCATCACCCCAGCAGCCAGACGTGCAGGTTTAATTGCAGCATCGGCACCTTGCAATAAATAAGTGGGTTCTGGGTGGCGGTTGGGCACTTGGCCTCCGAAAGGTTCGCCACCCGTGTCCTATGAGCAAAGAGCTCTGAGGAAGGGACCAGCTCTGCCAATAGCAGATCTGGACTTGTTGCTGGCCTCAGTTTCTCCAACTGTGGAATGGGGCCGTTGTCTGGGTTATGTGAGATGATAGATGTGAAAGTTCCTGGTGACCCAAGAAGCCCAGACATCGGACTGTGTGCTTAGCTTTCTCTGGTCCATTTCAGAGGGAGATTCACAAACAATAGCGTTCACCAAGTTTAAGTACACAGCTTGATGAATGTTGACCATAGGCACAGACATGTGACCACCTCATAGCAGTGAATTTTTTTTTTTTTTTTTTTTTTAGGTCCACAAATCTTTGGTGGACATCTGCTCTCCCCTGTGCTCTGGGGTGTACCAGGCACTCAGGGTACAGAGATGAAGGCCTCAGCCTTTCCTGGAGGAACTGAGTCTGGGAGAGAAGACAGCCTGTACACGGATGTGATTTGCATCAACGCAGAGCAGCAGCTCGTGGAGGCAGCACATGGGACACAGGGGCGGGGCTGCAAGGTTGAAGGGACCTGTAGGACTGGAACAATCTAGAACGTTCCAGAAACAGGATGCCCTCCCCAGCCCCACCGGGCTCTCAGTCCCACCCTGTGACTGGGCCCTGAGTGCCCCACGGGCACCCACATCCTCCTGTTTGCCTTTTTCATCTGGAAAAGGCCTTCAAGGGCCTTCTCTGAGAAGCCATCCTCAGTTTCCCTCGTGGCTCTGGGAGAGTCTGGGGCCTGCAGGTGTTGAGGGGTGGAGAGTAGCAGGGGCTAGGAAGGCAGAGGTGGTGGGGAGGCTGGGGCTTACTCGCTGGCAGCAGGGACACAGAGAACAGGAGAAGACGAGCAGCCCGCAGGGGAGGGGAGCCTGGAAGTGTGTGGGGTATGGGCCTCTGAACTGGGGAGAAGGTGAAGTGCTCCAGGTCCAAGGTGCCACCCTCAGCCAGTGCCACCCCTGTGCCCGAGGGGCTCACCTTGGACCAGCGCCCTCATCCTCCTGTGAGCGTAGCACCCCAGCATCCATCACCTTCCAAGAACCCCACCCTGAACACACGAGTCCCTGGGGTGACATTGTAGATGTCGCCGTACCAGTGGCCTTGGGAGCACAGAATGTTGCCATTCTTGCCTCTGTCCTGTCATTCTTGCCCTTCAGGGAAATCTGAATTCCCTCCTCTCTTTCCAGCAAGTGCGGCCCCATCCCGTCCTACCTGGATGGCCACCGAGTCTTCACCGAAGTCCTCTGGGGCCAGTCTGTGCCACCGCAGCCTGAGTGATCACAGGATGCCCGCCGCAGTGCGACATGTTCTATTGTAAAAAATCAGATACTCTCATAGCAAAACTTCAGATGGTAGTGAGAGTAGTGGGGGAAGCCAAGGATCGGCCTTTCCTTGTCCCAGGCTGCAAGCCTGCCCCCCAGAGGAGCCTGCGTGTGGCAGCCATCACGTGCAGATGTGTAACTGCGTGTGCGCCCCCACGGCAGCCCAGCCTCTGCACCTGCACTCTCCACCTGCACGCGCACAGGTAGGGGTCGCTGCTCCACTCCTGCATTTTGCTCTTACGATCGTGGTCCAGAGATAGCAGTCACTGGCAGCAGAACTGCTGGCTTGACCGTCATGTGCAGTTAAAATGCTGATGACTTTTGCCAAATTGCATCTCATCATGGCTTTCCGGATTCCCTTTCCCATAAATGATCTGACACTTTTCCTCTCCTTTCCCAACGTGTCTGCATATCTTTGTTAGTCACCTGACACCTCCGTGGAAAAGTGGTTTCTTGTTGTAATTGTGTCTGTTACCCGTATGAATCTCTTTTTCTTTTGTGATGTCTCACATACCCGTCTTTTTGCCAGTAGGTTCTTTGTATGTGGGGTTTTTGTTTTGTTTTGTTTTTGGTACTGGGGATCGAACTCAGGACCGTGTGCGTGGGAGGCAGGCAGTGGCCCTCTGTATGTGGCTTATTGATTTGTAGCCATACTTTGTAGTTAAGGAAATTGGCACATTGTTTCTCATATTGTTGATAATATTTTTATTACCTTTTTATTTTGTGACAAAAATAATAAAAGAATAATAGCAGTTAATACACTATGCATCATTATTGTCAGAGTACTTACTCAGAGTCCAAGAGATAGACAAAAAGGATTCTCTTTTACAAAGAAGAAACAAGTAATAGCACAAAACTTGCTTTTCAAAAAACTAAGAGGGGGCCAGGGATTTGGCTCAGTGGTTCTGCCATCTGCCTCACAAGCACAAGGACCTGAGTTCAATTCAAAGACCAAAAACCAAAACAAAGAGAAACTAGTATCATAAGTGAAACAAATTAGCATATATGTTAAAATATTTTTGAAACAATGGAATAGATAATTTGGGGGCCTCCTTCTCCTTACTTCCTGTCTATCTAACTTCTATTTTGCTCTTTATTTGCATATATATTTTTTCTTATGCGAGAGACCATATGACATTTAATCTTGTGTATCTGATTTATTTCACTGAATGTGTTCTTAAATTGCATCCATGTACCTATGAACGCCTCCAGTGT
Source organism: Fukomys damarensis (assembly GCF_012274545.1). Classification (NCBI taxonomy): domain Eukaryota; kingdom Metazoa; phylum Chordata; class Mammalia; order Rodentia; family Bathyergidae; genus Fukomys; species Fukomys damarensis. The sequence goes on along the minus strand of NW_022900914.1, from coordinate 6,705,962 downwards.
ATCTTTCTGGATGTAGCACACGACCCCATGGTGTATAAATGCTGCATTTCCTTACCCACTCATCTGTTTATGGACATATACAGTTTCCAAGATCCAGCTTTTGTAAATTGTGTGCTGTAAACATGGGCATGCATGTGTCCCAGTAATATATCTTTGCCAGCACTTGTTACTGTTAGATTTCTTTCCCCCAGTACTGGGGATTGAACTCAGGACCTTGAGCTTTCCAGGCAGGCGCAGCACCACTGAGCTACATCCCTAGCCCTATTGTTAGATTTTTTTGATGATAGCCATTCTTTCTGGGGGGAAATGGTCCTGCAGTATAGTTCTAATGTGCATTTCTCTAAAGGCCAGAGATGTTGAAGATTTCTTCGTGTGTTTACTGACAATTTGTACTTCTGAGAGTATCTATTCATTTCGGCTGCCTAATTTTCGATTCATGCTTTTTATTCCCATGATTTATGGTTCCATTTTTTACATTTACATTTTTATCTGTCTGCAGTTTATTTTGATATAAAGAAGAAAAGGTATGGATCCACACTGGATTATTTTCTAAATGGCTACCCTTTCCCAAAACAATTAAACAAATACCATTTCCCCGTGGATTCAGTGCCACTTTTATCTTATTCTGAATTTCTTTCTTTTTTTTTGTACTGGGGATCGAACTCGGGTCCTTGCACTTGCAAGGCAGGCCACCAAACTGCTGAGCTAAATCCCCGGCCCTTTATTCTGAATTTCCACGTGTATTTGATCTATTTCTGTTCTATTTGGTTCTGTTGCCCACAATGGAATTGTGATCTTGTGTATATCCCAATTGCTTTATTTGCTCCAGCTTTATAATATATTTTTACTACTGGGTAAGGTTATTTCTTAGAGATTTACAGGCTGTTTTCACTTATGCATTTTCCAGATGATGTTTAGTATTACTTAATCATTCGAGTAGGGGGTGATACAAAATACATACTTAGAAAAATACTTAATCACACTGTCCTATGTGCTATAAAGGAGAAAGTGCTGGATCTTGGGAGAAGACAGAGAACCCTATGATTCATACACACACACACACACACACACACACACACACAATATATATGTGTGTGTGTGTGTGTGTGTGTGTGTGTGTGTGTGTGTGTGTGTGTGTGTAGCAAATGTACAGGTGAACCTAATGTTTTCTCAATATAACCTTTTGTTCGAGACAAAAAGGAGTTTTCCCATTTACTCAAGTCTTCTCTTAGGTCCCTCAGTAAGTTCACAACTTTCCCTCGGAGAAGTATTATATATCCCGCGATAAGCGAATATCCACACAGCGGTCCTTTGTCTACCCTTGTGAATGGACTCTTCTCTTCCCGAGTGTCTTCTGACTGGCTGTGTGTTCCTGGGGAACCTTTCCAAACAGCCTGCCCTCGCTGGAAGCGCCTGGACAGCGGAGGCCCCCACTGCCGGGCCGCTCCCCTCCACGCCTGGATTCCGGGTGTCCCCGGCTCACCGATACCACCCTTGCTTCTCACCTCCTGGGGCAGTGGGTGCCGGGGCGAAGTGGATTTTTGTGACTATGAGCGTCACCCCCGACGGTGTCCCAGGCCACCCGGCCCCTGCCGAGCGGATTCTAGGGGTTGGACTCGGAACTTGTGGTTTGGGGCCGTGGGGACCCTGAGAACCTGCTCGGCCCATGTCCACACCCTCTCACAGGGAGATCGGAAGCTCCATCAGCCCCTCCGGGCGGCCACCTCTGGGACTGCAGACTAGGAAAAGCCGGGGACTTGGCCCCGATGTCATAGTAACAGTTTTCCAGGGAGTATGCGGTCACACAGGCTATGGCATGGAGGGAGATTTGTGGGTCCAAGAGCAGAGAACGTCACAGGCAGAGGTGGGTGCACAACTCGGTGACTTTGCTCTGTTCCCAGCCGGATGTGGTAAGGGCTCTGTAAATACTTCTTGGAGTGAACTGGGTATGTACCAGATTGGGAGCTCCATTGGCATCCGGATGATGGTGGTGATGATAACAAGTTATTATTATCTGCATTACTGGGGATTGAACCCAGGGCTTTCACAATGAGCTGCATGCTCAATCCTTTTTTTTTTTTTTGAGACAGAGTCTCCATATGTAGCTCAGATTGGCCTTGAACTCACTGTGTAACCCAGCCTGGCCTTCAACTCACAGCAATCCTACTGCCTCAGCCTCCCAAGCACTGGGATTACAGGTGTGCACCACCATGCTTGGCCCTTTTAAAATTATTTATTTTCTTTTTATTTTGAGACAGGATCATGCTAAGTCACTAAGTTGCCAAGCTTGAACTTGGGATCCTCCTGCCTCAGCCTTCGAAGGTGGTGGATGTGCCACAAGACCCAGCTGCATCTGGATTATTAAGGAGATAGTATTATTTTTTACTCCCTCATGTTTTCCAACATGTTTAACAAGGGAGTTTGATAGAATGAAAAACCCTTTCCTGTTTTCCCTAAGAATCTTGTGATGGCACTTCTCGGAGTGGCCACCAGAGGGCAGGGATACCCTCTGTCCGGCTTGATCCAGCCTCTAGGTCAAACTCTGAATGGAGCCTCTGGTTTCTTCAGAGGTCAGGGAACCACCGGGTGGCGACTCTCATGACAAGAATTGATCCTGTTTCTCAGTCTCTCAAATCTGGCTCCGAAGAGCAGGGCCTGAGGCATCTTTTTCTGGCTCTGCTGTGAGGAACACAACCTCTCAATCTGCTTTTCTCCAGGGCTGAGCCTTCCCGGGCTCTCTGGGACCCGCAGTGACAGGACAGGTCCCCTACCCTCACAGAGACCCGTCCTGGCTTGCTGACTTCCGGGTTCACACAGGAGAGCTCAGTTCTGGAGTCTGGTCTGAGGAAGACACCTGAAAGCTTTTCTTGTCTCCCGATTTCAGAGGGTTCAGTCCATGGTCACCTGGCCCATCATTTCCGGGCCTGTGGGGAGGGGAGCAGCACAGGGAAGGGCAAAGGGGAGGGAGCTGCTCACCCTTACAACAGCCAAAGGCGGGGGACAAAACACAGTCCCAAGTTGGTGCCACTGGACCCAGTACTCCACCTCCTGTCTCATCTGCTCCCATAAAGCCACCACGACACGAATCTGCCAGACAATTGGTCCACCGAGGTCGAAGCCACCTCCCAAAGCCCCCCTGTGGACACCACTGCACGGCAAGCGACAGACACATGAGCCTGGGGTTCCAAGTCCTAACTGAGATGTGTGGATAAAGGCCCAGTCCGAGCAGAAGCCAGATTTCTTTCCCCGACCCCTGCAGTGGGCTCGGCGAGGATTCATCCCTTCTCCCCACAGAGGCCCAAACACCTGCCCTATAGAGACCCAGTCTGCATGAAGCTCACAGCTTGGTAGGGGTGAGCAGAGTGGGTAAAAAATAAATCAGCATAAAGTGAAAATGGCAGCAGTGCTAGGAAGAAAGTCCAGCAGGAGAGGGAATGAGAACAGTGGGCTGGGAGTGCTGGCTTCAGTAGAGAGGCCAGGGAAATCTCCAGTGAGGTTCATCGTGAATGGAAACCCTAGGGAAATCAGGGGTCAAGACTAGCAAGGGATGGCAGAGGGGACAGGATGTACAAAGGCCCTGAGGCAGCAGATTCCACTTCCCATGCAAGTGCGGATTCCGCAGGGGTGCGAGACCTCACGGTCCCTGTGGGTCGTTGGAGACATTGCTTTTTGCTCCTTTTGCTCGGGGTGGGTTTTTTGGGAGACAGGGTCTCACTATGTATCCCAGGCTGGCCTGGTGAAAGGTGAGGGTGGTGGCCTGGCCCCTGGGGCCCTCCGGAAGTGCTTGCTGAACCGCCTTGAACTGCCTTGGTCCTGTCCCCTTCCCGAGAATGGAGAAACGACCTCGGGGACCAAACCTCCGCGGAAAATCCGTCTCGGTTTTGGGGGCTGCGGATTAGCAGAGGCGCCAGGGCCTGCGGTGACGCGGTCGGCCACACGGGGGCGCGGCGGGGTGGCCTGGCCCCTGGGGCCCTCCGGAAGTGCTTGCTGAACCGCCTTGAACTGCCTTGGTCCTGTCCCCTTCCCGAGAATGGAGAAACGACCTCGGGGACCAAACCTCCGCGGAAAATCCGTCTCGGTTTTGGGGGCTGCGGATTAGCAGAGGCGCCAGGGCCTGCGGTGACGCGGTCGGCCACACGGGGGCGCGGCGGGGAGGACGGCGTCGCGGTCCCCCTTCTGGATTCCTGGCCGCAGGTTGGGGCCGTTTCATTCCCTCTGCGGAACAGCAGCTCAGTACAGCGAAGAAACGGACCAGGGCCACAGCTCCCTTCTCTGCGGCTCTTCCGGGTTCGACTCCGCTTCTCCAAACAACTCGCACCTGTGGCAGCTGTGTATTATCCACTGTAACGTCTTCCGGTTTCTTCCACTCTCGC
>NW_022900914.1:6687631-6700521 GCF_012274545.1 Fukomys damarensis | reverse complement strand
CCCCCCCCCCGAGCTGTAACTGCTTGTTCCAGTCCCCGCAAAGTCTGTTACTAGTATTATAATTCTGATAATTATCCAATGTCGCCCATTTCAGACTCCTAGGAGCCCCCCCACCCCGGAATGGTACTTAGCACAGTTCGTAATTATGCATTTATTTGGTTGTTTACTTACTTAAATGTCTGCCTCTTTTCACTGGAACACGAAATGCAAAGCCTCCGGTTTCCACGCGTGTTCCTGGCGCTCGGGCGGTTCTGACTGGCGCGAGGCCGGTCCAAAATCCGTGTTTCTTGAGTAAATGAGCAGTGGAGACGTAGGTTGCCACCTGTAGGTGACTTGGAAAGCTGTAGGACGGCTCTCCAGCGGAAGTGGGTTCAGCTCGTAGAAGCTACGGCTACCGGCTGGGTGTGGTGGTGCATGCCTCTAATTCCAGCACTGTGGGAGGCTGAAGCAGGAGGATCACATGTCTGAGTCCCGCGTGGGCAATGCACTGAGATTCTGTCTCAAAACAAGTAATGGAAAAGGACTGGGGATGTAGTCCAGTGGCAGGGTGCCCTAGGTGCTACCCCCAGCCTTTCTTCAAAAGAAAAAAGAAAAGAAACAGTACCAAGGTGGAATGTTTCCTATCATCGCTGTTTGGGTTACTGTTGCTGCCAATGCCCCCAAATTCAGCCCCTTCAGGGTAACATGGGCCAGGGGGCCATCTCCACATTCCCTAAAAAGAAAACTTAGTGGGCTGCCAGGTGTGGGGTATGGAGTCCCACGCCTGTAATCCCAGCACTCTAGAAGACTGAGGCAGGAGGATCAGAAGTTTGGACTAAGCCTGGGCAATTTAGTAATTTAGCAAGACCCCATCTCAGAATAAAAAATGAGGGGCCGGGATTTAGCTCACTGCTGACAACTCACAAGCGCAAGGTCCTGAGTTTGATCCCTGGTACAAAATAAATAAATGAATAAACAAATAAATAATAAAAAATGAAAAGGGGGCTGGGAGTGTAGTTGAGTAGTGGGTTCAATCCCTCATATGGAAAAAATTAACTTTGTTTTTCTCCTCAGCAACTTTCTGAGGCTGGCTTCCTGATCAGCAGTGCTAGATCTGCAGTTCTGTCTGTCTCTGTCTCTCATTGAGCCCAGGACTTGCCAACTCCAGGCCAGTCCTCTGCCACCCACTGCCACGGCATCCTCCTTTTGCTGTTTAACACGGCTTTTGTCTCTGGCCGCGTGTCCCTTCCTTCTTTGGACAAATGCTGAACGTGCCAGACCCTGTCCTCTGTGTGCCTTGCACAGTGTTGATGACAGACAGTGCCAGAACCCGCTGGGCTTTCCCACTGCGTGGACGAACCTACTCGCTTGACCTCAGGGCCAGCCATGGTGAGCGTGGCACCTGTGGCCGTCACTTCAGGTGGTGGGAGGCATGGAGGCTGGCTGTGGGGGCAGTGGCCTTGGGGACAGTGGCCGGGGGGGCAGTGGCCGGGAGGACAGTGGCTGTGGGGGCAGTGGCTGTGAGGGCAGTGGCCGTGGGGGCAGTGGTCAGGAGGACAGTGGCTGTGGGACAGTGGCCATGGGGGCAGTGGCCGTGGGGGCAGTGGCTGTGAGGACAGTGGCTGTCGGACAGTCCCCTTCCTGCGGCAGCTACTTTTCACCCCAGTGCCGTTCCAAGCCATTACCCAGCCCTGGCCGTCATCAGCATCTGAAACATCTGAGCACCCAGAGTCATCGGGCTGCGGGCCTTTGTTTCTGCCCACTTCTCCTGAGTGCCGTGGGCTGAAGGCCACGGGCACAATGGCAAATGGCTCCACTCCATGCCTCCTGAAAGCTGGCCCCTCCCGAGCCCTGCTCGCACCAGTTCCATCAGGGAATCTGCTTTTCAGCCGGGCCTGGCAAGCTGCTCCCCGCTCAGGTGCACAGGCCTTCTAGAAGCAGGGAGAAGCTAGAGACGTGCCTGCCCTTTGTCCGGGCCTCCTCCCCGTCCCCTCCCTCGCAGGCCGGCTTTGTCAGGGAAGCAGAGGACCTGGGTCTCGCTGCCCCTTGCTCCCTCTCTGCTGCCTGCCTCAGGCCAGCATCCTGGAGGCCGAGGCCAGGCTGCCAGCTGCTGTGGGGACATCACCAGGCCACAGGGGCCTGGTCCTGCCAGGGTGGCTGGGCAGAATTCGCAGCTCTGGAAGGCACCACACTAGCCATTTGCACCTGTAAAATTCGGGTGTCATTTACCACAGCGAGTGTAGGCAGCATAACTGTCCCGTGCGCACTGCACTGCTGTCAGGGTGAGAACACCTCTGCGACCCCAGAAGGTTCCCCGTGTCTCCTCCCAGTCCACCCTCTCACTCTCCTGGGGAGACTTCTGACTTCATTTTCTTCACCACAATGAATCATGGGACCATGCAGCAGACCTCTCCTGACTTCTCTCACTCAATGTCAAGTTTTTGAGATTTATCTGCATCGTGGCATTTTATCATCAGCAGCTTGTTCCTTTCTCTTTCTCTCTAATTTTGTTGTTTTTCTTTTTCTGAGACAGAATCTCTACATGGCCTCGACTAGCCTTGAACTTGAGACCCTCCTGCTTCAGCCTCCCCAGGGCTGGGATTGTAGGCCTGCATGACCATGCCCTGATACAGTAATTTATTTCTTCTTACTGTTGAGTAGCACTTGTTATATAAGTACACCACATCATCTTTTAAATGTTTTTTTACTATGCTACATCTTATCTATTCATGTGTTGACAGGCATGTTTCCAGATAACTATTATGAATAGAGTTGCTATAAACATTCCTATATTACAATCATTATGTACTGCAAAAAAATTAAAATTGAAAAAATTCTTGTACTGTACAAGACTTTTTGTGAGCAGGCGGTTTCATTTCTCTCAGATAAATGCCTAGGAATCAATACCAGGTCATATGATAAAAGCATGTTTACATTTTTAAGAAACTATTTTCCCAGCCCAGACCACTTGACAGATCTACTGAGTGTGTATGAGGTTCCATTTTTACCACACCCCAGCTGACACTTGCTTTTTTGTTGTCGTTGTTTTAAAGGAATTTTATCGGTTCCCTCTAGATAAACATAATGATCACATTCATCATGGGGGATTCTCCTGAGCATGGTCTGGACGTGAGATGGCGTGAAGGGCGCACTTTCTGGAGGGCAAGGGTGCTGCTGTTTCTCCTTCCGTGTTAGTGGCACGTGTGAGTGTGGCCTGGCACACGTCAGTGGCTGGTGTTGGTGAGTAGTACTCCATTTACGAGCATGGCACCATCTGCCCACTGTGCCCCACTATTACAGCTTTTAAAATAAGCTTCATTGAGATATAATTTGTACGCCATGCAATTCACCTGTATAAATCGCACTTGCAGTGGCTGTAGTTTTTGCACAGGGATATGCAGCTACCAGCGATCAACTTTAGGGGTTTTCATTACTCCCGAAAGTGGGCCTCACCATTTCCTGTGGTCACACTCCAAGCCCTGGAAACCACTCATCTATTTTCTGTCTGTGGCTTTGCCCATTTCAGCCATTTCATATGAATGGAGTCATACGGCCAGGCGTGGTGGTGCCTTCCTGCAATCCCAACACTCAGGAAGCTGAGGCAGGAGGATTGCTGGGTTTGAGGCCGGCCTGAGCTACATAGTGAGAAGCTATCTAAAAAAATAAAAATAAAAAAAGAGCCACAATATGTGGCCTTTTGTACCTAGCATCTTCCAATTAGCATCCCCCCCCCATACGGGGCTCAAACACGGGACCTTTCATTTATGAGGCAGGCGCAGTGCCACTGAACTAAATCCTCAGCCCTACCTTCATGTTCTCCAAGTTCATCCGTGTTGTAGCCTGTATCAGTACTTCACTTCTTTTCACTGCTGATACATGGGTATTTGAGTTATTTCTACTTTCTGGTTATTATAAATAACGTTGCTGCAGCTGGGCATGGTGGCACACACTTGTAATCTCAGCTTCTCAGGAGGCTGAAGCAAAAGGTTGTGAGTTCAAGACCAGCATAGGCAACTTAGCGAGATGCTGTCTCAAAATAAAAATTAAGGAGGGCTGTGGCGATGATCCTCTTGCCTCAGCTTCCACGTGCTGGGATCACAGGTGAGCACCACCATGCCCGGCCGTAATCGATAGATTTTCCAATGTGACTCTGAAGTCAAACTGGGCTTCCCGGGCTCTGTCAAAGGCTTGGGCCCAGCTCACCCCAGAACCAAGGACAGCTGCCCAGGGGACGCTGGGAAGGACTCTCCCTCAACTGCCCAGGAAGGTTCTGGCAGTTTGTTAGGCACAAGCCAAGCCCGCACCCCGTTGTCATGTGTGTGTGCACACAGGGCCCTGGGGGCTGCAGCTGCTTGGGAACAGGTCACCCTGCACCGCCCTGGGCCCAGGCTGCTCTCTGGGGTGGCAGGACTCCCGCTGCGGCCCTCAGGCAGGCTGCTCGGTCCTCGGTCCTGGCTGCTCTGTTCCTTTGAGCAGCAGACGTGAAAACAGAAGACCGCGCGCAGCGGGCAGGGCTGAGAACAGCATTGAGTGCCCGTAAAAGGCCACTTAGAGCCCATTGTTGGGTCAGGCAGGAGGACAGTCGGTGGCTTCCAGGTGCACTAATGGATGTGCATTGCCAGTGTCCTTCCTGGCCACCGCGCCACTCTCCCTGCCTCCAGCGCCCTGGAGAATGCTGCATCCTTCTGGAAAAGCGGCAGTCACACCGAGACCCCACAAAGGCATCTCCTCCGCCAAAGGACCATTGTGCTCGCCACTGAGTCAGAACGGCAGTCGCTGGCACCCGGGCTCCATCTGGAACAAGGGCTGCAGGACGTCATCCGGGAGAGCCTGTGATGTCCACAAAGCCCTCTGCGAACACCCGGCCTCCAGGAAGTCCGCTCTGGTCACCTCCAGTCTGAAAAAGTGGCTGGACAAGGTCGTGACTCTGAAAGAACACACGCAGCTCTCCAAGGCAGCACCCAGCTCAGCCAGGAAGCCTGAGAACTGGGCGTTTCCGATGAGGACAGAGCCCAAGGACGCTGCCTGGGGTGGGAGCATTGCGCCGAGTGGGCCCGGGCAGGGACACCTCTCAGGAGCTCCGTGGGCAGCTGGCCGTCCCAAGCCCGCTGGCCCTGGAGGTGGCTGCCTGCACGAGGGGCCCTGGTAGTCAAGGGCCCCACTGGCTTTCTTTGCAGTTGGACAGGGCGGAGCAGAGAACTGGAGCCCGGAGCAGGCCCGGTGAGAAGACACTGGAAAGACGGAGGTCGGAGGGCTCTGCTGTGCCCACAGGGCCACGTTCCCTGTGATCACTGCTCCCACCACAGAGCCGTTTCAGACTGGGCAGCCCTGGAAGGTGCCCGGCCACAGATCACCTGTGCCCAGCTCACAGGGGTGGTGCCTGGCCCAGTGCCAAGGCCCGTGGGCATCGGAGCCAGGGTTGGAGCCCGGGCCTCTCGCCCTCTTCTCCCTCCACTGGGACTCTGCTTTGGCCCCGAGGGTACTGAAGGCCAATTCCACAGGGAGGCCTGCGCCCTGGCTCAGCCCTGAGCCTTCCCCTTCTGCTCTGCCCACATCCAGACCATCGGGGCTGTGGCTGCTGCACTAATGCCGTGCATTAGCGGATAAAAGCAGTCTCAAGGGTCTCTTCACGAGGCCCCTTTGGCTGTAATAAAGCAAATTAAAACCCCATTCAGAGGTCAATTGAAATCTTTCATTCCAGTTCCCTGCACAAATTGATTCCTCTTTGCCCTTGGGGTCAAACTGAAGGCCGGAAGGGGCCCCGCTGTGCCTGGAATGGGAGAGGCTCAGTGAAAGCAGGCTTGTGTGTGTGTGTGTGTGTGTGTGTGTGTGTGTGTGTGTGTGTGTGTGTGTGTGTGTGTGTGTCGGGGAGAAGCAGGGGACTGGGACTGTTCCCCACCTCCTGGGCCACCCTGTCCTCTTTAGTGCCAAGGACTTCAGGGCCCTTTCCGGAGACGAGCTCCACACCTGTCCCCCGAAGCCCACCAGCCTCCCTGCAGAAGATCTGTGAACTTGGGTTTGTGCTGAAGACCTCAGCGGCAGTCAGGTTTTCTCAGACCTCTGTGCACCAGGGCTTTGAATGAGACCGGAGCAGCTCAGAGAGGCTGAGTGATTCACTCAAGATCACCGAGCTCGGAGCTCGTGGTTCCCTACTCCAAACACCTGATTTCCTCCCTCCCTGGCTGCAAACCAGCAACAGTTTCCTTCTGCACCACACTTTGTGGGGGAAGGGTACTTTTGTTCAACCCTGATAGCTTCTTAGTTGGAATGGACCCTTGTAAAAGATTTAGAAGAGGAAAAGGAGGCTGGAGGTGTAGCTCAGTGATAGAGCACTTGCCTGGCGTGTGGTCCTGGGTTTGATCACCAGGACTGGAGAGAGAGGAAGAAAAGGAGAGTTTATTAATTTATATATAGCTTCTTCAACAAAGAAAGCAAACTTTTAGGGAAGTGCTGCTGAGGTAGGATAGAAGAAACAGAGAGTAGAAAGGAGACATAAAAATCATAATTTTAAAACTGTTAAGAAGACTGCAAAGTTAAGCAAGGTTATTCGTATTTGTATTCCATGTCTTTACTCCCTAGGCTTGTTTTTTCTTTTCGGTGTGGCCCTGAGGCAGGAGATTAGGGCGTGGCCAGCAGGTCGGGCGAGTGGGCGCGGCCTGTCAGCCGCCGAGATCCAGGACATGCGCAGAAAAACAGTCCAAGCCCTGCACCTGGGACCAATCAGAAAGAGCGATTGTTATGGAGCAGCCTGCTTCTAAAAGTAGCTCACCAACTAGACCTCACAGAGGGTTGCTCACCTCTCCTTCTGGAGCTGGATTCCAGGTTCTTCTCCTCTCCAACAAAGAACTGAATGAAAGGAGCAAAAAGCAGTGGCAAAGTTTATTCGAGAAAGTAAAAGTGAAGAGTGTGAGAGAAACTGGCTCTGCAGAGCGGGCTTAGGCCAAGTAAATAGAGAAAGAGGAAGAGAGCAAAAGCAAAAGTACACGCTGCCTCTGGGAAACACAGCATGGGGTATTGTGGAAAGCCACGATAGCAGTCTTCAGGGCATCCACATGTCCTTTTATGCTGTCTACATCTGGAGAAAACCTGAGGTCTGGTTAGGCCTCCAGTTGAAAGCCTGCTCCCGCATGCGCAAGGCTTTGGGAACTGTTCTGCACGCGCGCACGTGTCCAGGCTCTGCGCGTTAACGCGTCACGCCTACCTCCCCACTCAGCTTCGCCGCAGCCTAACCTCCTCCTCACTCCGTTCTCCTGAGAAATTAAGCAGGCTCCCCCCCGCCGCGTACCGGGGATCGAACTCAGGTCCTTGTGCTTGCGAGACAGGCACCGAACCACTGAGCTAAATCCCTGGCCCTTTAATCTTTTTAATGAATGTAAAACTGCACTTCCTGTTGTGATTGTCTTGACTAATTCTTTATTCAGGACAACAATAGCCCAAAAAGCGCCTCAAGAAAGAGTCTGCAGTACCCCCTGTAACGGTACCAGGGATTGAACCCAGGAGGGCTTGAGCAAGTGCTTTCCAGCTGTGCTACATCCCCAGCCCCTTGTTTTTTCCTCATCCAGATCCATAGCACCTAAATCCTGTAAAGACCCCATAAATCCATAAATCAACCTAGATGAAAAGGTAAAAGTCAGCAATCTTACTGTGGACAGGTAAATTAGGTATCTGTGGGCAGTTCCACATTGCCAGCTGGGAGAAACCAACATGGAGGACAATCTAGACACACGGGAAGAAAGATCCTTGACCACCCATACCAAAAATCCTTGTTCATTCCTTGTACACTTGCTAGGTGACTTGCTTCCCCATTGGATCCCCATTTAATCAATATTACCCAACAACTATACTTGTCATAGTCTTATTGGTTGATTGTAGTTTTGTCCGACCTCATGTCCACCTTGTGATTTCTCATTGGATCAATATTACCTAAGTGACTGTACCTGCAAGCTTACTAGCTGACTAGTTTTGTCCCACCTCGAACCTGTCCCACCTCATGGTTTTGTCCCATAAAACACCTTTGAGAAGCAGGGTCAGAGGGTTACTCACCTTCTGGTCCCCCTGCTATCTCTCTTGTCAGAAGCTGTTTTTCTCTCAATAGATTTTTCGTAATCTTAACCTCCATTGTTCCTAGAATTCATTCTTAGTTTTAGAGAACAGGAACTTGCGCTTCAGATAACTAGCAGCTTTGCGAGTTCCATCTATCCCCCTATAGCAATCTGACCCAAAGATGAAAACACACACACCACACACAAACTAAAGCAAAAGAAAAAAAACATTCAAAGAATATTTTTAGGAAAAATATCTCAAATCACTCATTAAAAAATTATTTTACAATGTTTAAGTTTTGGTTTTTATTAGTACATGTCTGCAGCATATTTACTTACTTCCATCATGGAGAATCGGTACATGTACATAAGACATCTTAATTTTCTTTATTTCCAAGGTTACCCATCTTTGTGTGGGTTTTTGTGGTACCAGGGTACGAGCTCAGGACCCTGCACTGTCGAGGCCGGTGGTGGCACCACTGGGCTAAATCCCACTCCCTAGGTCACCCCTCTTAAAGGACACTTCCAAGACACCCCAACCCCAGCTCATAGGGGTCCTCCCCTCCGAAGGCTACTGGCCTCCCTGTCCGCCTGTTCTCCAGTAGCTTCTGGAACCCTCTGACTTCCCGGTCCCAGGACACCGCACTCTCTCTTCTGATGAAAACCTTCTATCCTCCCCTCCCTCATCTCCTCCTCTGCCCTATTCATTGAACTTTTCACCATTGACTGTACTGCTACCGTTCTCCCTGCTGGAGCTGAGCCTTTGGGAGCAGGCCCAGGTGTGTCCTGGCACGAGTAGGGGTCCTCAGAGCTTGTGGAGTGAACGAGTGACGGGCCTGAGTCCGGGCAGGCCAGGAGAGCACGTTCCCCACACCTGGCTGCTTCCCACTGCTGAGTGCACCGCCCCGAGCTTCGGTGGAAAACACCTGCACCATTCTCCGCCAGAAGCTCGCCTGCTTCCCGGTCCTCCCAGGTCCGCCCCCAGCCCCACACTTAAACGCTGTGACTTTCTCCAACAACCGGCTCACGCCAAGATCTGGCCACCATTCTTGCACGACCTCCCTTCCCAGGGACGCTGGCCTTGTCCGTGTCTTGCCCATCTCTCTCTCACCTTCGCTCCTCCCTCCACCCCAGGGAACTGTCCTCCCACCTTGTGCTGTCAGGCTGTCTGTCCCCCTCAGCCGGAGGCCCCCTCCTGGCCTCTACGGCACCCTGGGCAGGTGGCACCCTCTTTGCCAACCTGCAGACCAGGCCCTCATCTCCCCTCTTCTTACCCTTGAGAGCAGGAGCTGCCTGCAGGGCCGGAAGCCTTCGACTTGGGTTGGCACGGTGAGGGCCAGCGCCACCCAGAGCCGTCCTTGCCCTGTGACCACCAGGGAGAGGCCTCAGGGAGAGCAGGACACACCCCTCACCCCACATCCTGCACCCCAATCCTGCATCGCCTATACCCCACATTCACACAGAGGCCAGTGTGCGTCATTTCAACGCAGGCTGCCTCCTGTTTCAGGCTCTTCCTCTGAGGAGGGAGGGGTAGGGTTGGGAGAATCACAAGCTTCCACAAACTGTGCCTGAAGAGGGGCCCCTTCCTGTCACCCTTCCTGTCCTCCCCTCATTCTTCCTGGGGCTTGGTCCTGGCAGGCAGGGTCACCAGTGCTGCAGACAAGGCCTCTGGCTCACACCGCAGGGACCTTGAGGAGGCGGTGGTCCCTTGAGGCGGGGAGGTGGCCTCACGGGCTCTAAGGCCTCTCTTCTCTCAGTGAACTGTTCCGCAGGAGCTGAAGGCTGGGCGAGGCTGCCCTCCTTGTGCCCTCCTTCCCGTCAGCTCTGGGCTCTGCCAGCCCCACCCTCGTGCTGTCCTCCCAGCCCTTTGACCCCTCCCCGGGCGGCCACCTCTGCACCTGCCTTTGCAATGCACTCACACCCAGGTGACATCTCTGTTCCAATTAAACCCTCAAAGGTGAAAAGCTGCACTGACGCTGATGAGAGCAGCCAGGCCCTGCACCCACAGCCACCTGGAAAGATGGCAGTCAGGTGTGAGGACCTCACCTGCCCCCAATCCTGCACAGGCCAGGGCTTTGAGAGACTGACCCAAGAGGCGCCAACACTGTGCTGCTCCTTTTCTCCCTCCGCTCCTGCCTTCCTTCCTTCCCTCTTTCTGCCCTGCCTTCCTCCCTCTCTGCCTCCCTCCACCAGCACTCCGGTGACATGGAGAACAGGGGCTGGAGGACCGCACTGCACACCCTACCCCACTGAGTTCCTGCAGCAGGCAGCAGTCGAGCCCAAGTGAAAAACAGAGGAGTTTTGAACTCCTGACATGCTACAGGGAGGAGGCAAGCAAGGAGATGCCTCAGCTGCCAATTCTGGCTGTTTTGGGAAAGAAAAGATAACAAAAAGGGGGCAGGAGCCCAGGGGACGGGTGGAGCGGTGAGAATGTCCCAGGCCGTGGGCCGCACTGCACAGCTGCCTCCTCCATCTCGGCGCCCAGGCCCGCCTGTACGCCTCCTGGCCCTCTTGTCCTGTCCGTCTGGTGGCAGGAGGTTCCCACCGTTGGAGGGGCAGGTCGTTCCTGTGGATACAATCTCTGATCTGTTTAAGATGTGGAGTATTTGGCTGTTCTCGCCCTTGTGTGCAGCGTGAGTTTCTGCTCCTCACCAGCTTATTCCTCCCAGCGCCCCTGGGACCTGCAGGACCCGCCCCTCACCCTCAACACTGGAGTTCTTGAAAGAGTTGTTTTACGTCAGGACCAAAGGGAGAAACAAGTAAATCTGCAAAAATAATGGAGCGTATCTCTCTTACTAATGGAATAAGAGGCAAATGTTCAGAAAGGATGTAGGTGTGGAAACAACAGGGAACATCTGAGCAGCCATGGGACACCTGTTCTTTCTATGTGCTGGTGAAACGTGGAAGGTCATGGACCAAAGTCCATTTATTATGCAAGCCTTGAAAAGTTTCTAAGGCCTGAAATCAAATGTAGCCTCTGACTAAAGGTAAATTGAGCTAGAAATTACTTTCAAAACATATCTAAGAGCCCCAAATGTGTGGAAGTTAACTGGAATATTTCTCAGTAATCCATAGGTTAAAGGAGACACCTCAATGAAAAGAAGAAGTTATTTGAACTGAGTGGTAATGAAAACCGGTCTGATTTTCTTTCTCCACCAGAATCCAGTGGCCTGATTTCGGCCATGGTTCCAGCCATCCTTCAACCCGGCCTGTCTTTAGATCCCAGGTTCCCAGTTTGCATATTAGTAAACATGGCCTGTGATTCCAAGTGTGGGCAGTGGCCTCTCACTCACATCCACCAAAGCAGGTTTTTCTGGAATTAACTAACAACTGGCTAACAGAGCAGGACCAAAGCTGGGTCACTTTGAACTCTTCCTGGTCTGACTATATGCTACCACCAACTGCCTCCTAAGGCTATAGAAATAATACAAAAAAATTCTGGGAGTGGTGGTGTAGGCTGAGGAAGAAGGATCGAAAGTTTGAACCCAGCCTGGGCAACTTAGTCACTTAGAGAGACCCTATCTTGAAATAAAACATTTCAAAAAGTGCTGGGGATATATCTTAGTGGGAAGATCTTGGGTTCAGTCCCCAGTACCACCACCACCACCAGTGATAATAACAACAGTAATAATGATAATAAGGAGGAGGAGGAGGAGATGATGAAGTAAGTCACTGTTTGATAGAAGGAACTCCCAAGCCTGGCAGTGGAGGAGCAGGGGTGGGTGGAGAGGAGAAGATGGAAGTGAATTAGCCCAGGCCCTGCAAACTACATGTGCAGATGAGATGGGACCGAGATCTGTGAAGAACAGCGGCTTTGGCAGGAAGGTGACCAGAGAGGGCGCAAGACAAAGGGGAAAGACAGGCAAGCCGAACCTTAATGCGAGCCCATGTTGTGCTGCTGGGAGGGAGGAAGGGTGCTCAGCTTCAGGAGTGGCCAGGACAGACGAAAGCAGTGCCCATGGGGTGTGAATATTGGCGTGCTGCAGCTCTGGGATGTGAGACTCGTGGGTCAGAAAGGCCCTTGGGAGAGGCCGAGCCCAGGCGATAGAGCACCTCTGTCCCGTTAAAGGAGCTTGGTTCCATCTTGTGGCCCAAAGGGAAAGATTGCTGAATGTACAGTCAGAGTTACGGTCCGGAAAGGCGAGTTCTCGAGGGAGTCTTGGGAACGAGCATCTTCCTGCCTCTGGAGAGCAGCGCTCATCCCATCTGAGCCCAGTTCGGCCCCAGGCCTCCCTGCCGTGGGCTCTGCTCCTCACAGTTGGGTTTGCCAGGGTCAGTAGTTCCCCCATCCCGGGTTCCAGGGCTGCCCTCTCCCCTGTCCAGACTCAGGCCCGGCCAGACGTCCAAGGAGGGTGGAAGAAGGGCCACAGGGCAAGGGCTTCAGCTGCCCTCCCCTGTGGGCCACTGTTTCTGAGGGCGATGTTCACTGGTGTTCAGGGATAGAAAGGCCTGCTCTGCCCTCGGCCTGCCATTCCTCACCACGTCGCCGTGTCCAAACGCTCCCCGAGGGGTGACACCGACCTCCAGATGCCAGCGAGGCAGGTGCAGCTCCAGCTGAAACACAGGTGACGGCACCCTGTCCTCAACACCCTGACAGGCGCTCCGCCGGCCCCACACCGGGGTGCTAAGCCTCTGTCCCCCCAAGTGGAGGCAGGCCCCATCTTCAATGACGCTCTTCCTGACCAGCAGCTGCAGGCGGTGACTTGGGCGGGCAGCACAGGGCTAACCCCAGCCCCCGCCGTCCAGGACGCTGCCTCCCAGCGCGGCCGGAGCCCCCCTCCCGCGCTCACGGCCCCCCTTCCCTCGGCTGGGAGTCGCTTTTGTGCAGCCGAAGCGCTGCCAGGAAGGTCACGGCCAGCCCTGCAGGGA
>NW_022900914.1:6682078-6687381 GCF_012274545.1 Fukomys damarensis | reverse complement strand
TTTCTGGGCCGACCGAGCCCGAGCTCGGCTCCTGGACGGCGGGCGAAGGCTCCGAGGGTCGCGGCGCTGGGGTGGAGAAACCGGGGCCTGGGCGAGGACCCCAGACTTCCTGCGCCCCATGGGGAGATCTTCGGAGAGGTCCCTAAGGCTCCTCTTTCGTCAGTTTTCTGGGTCTATGTCAGCTCTCCAAACCTCCAAACTAAGATACCATGCACTGCGGCGTGAAGCGGGAGGCAGGAGAGAGACGGCTGTCACCCCACACTCCTAGCATTACAGATTTTTAAATGTAGATCCCTGAACCCCCATTTCCCTGCCCGCCTTGGCCGGGTCTATGCATTTTGGTGATCGCCCCGTTCTGGGAGTCGCCTCTTCAGGCCCAGGTGGGGAAGGACAGGTGGCGGTGGCGCTGTCCGAGGTCCTGAAACGGCGCGGCTACCGGGGCGCCCGGGACAGGACCGCAGATCCCGGGCCGCAGGGCCACAAAGCCGCAGCCCTGCGAACTCTCCCAGGCCCGGGGAGGGGACGTTTCCAACGCAGAAGGGCTGATCCCGGAGCGTCTGATGCTCCAGACTCCAGTTCATGTGTAACTGAGGCAGGCGTGGTTTTCACAGAATGGCTGGAAGGGGCCAAGGGAAATAAAAGTGTGCATTTGTTTTATCAATTTATAGAACTGGAGATTAGGGCTCATTGAATGACTTACTATTTCATGACACTTCTGTTACAGGACTTGACAGACGTGCGTTACGGTGCAAGGATAAAACTGCACCTCTGATCCTCAAATCTTTACAGCAGGGTGTGGCCAAGTTATGCACAGTTTCGACATAACGTTTTGTTTAGTTCAGAGCCCCAACCGCATGAAATCCTAACTAGTGTAGTCCTATTAGAAAGTCAATGCCAAGATTAAAAAATTGTAAGTTTCTATTTTCCAGGGCTTTCAATTATTGGGTTATTATACACTCACAAGGAAAAAAAAAAGTACAGCACGTGGCATCTCCCCCAGGACTCTGTTGCTTTTCTAAGATGACACAAATGAGGTAATATATATTCTAGAAAGATGAAAAATACACAAAGCAAATAAGGCGAACTGCTTTCAGGAAACCATGTAACTTTTTATGAATAGACTAGGTGTTCCAAGAGGGAGAGGGGAATCAGACGGTTACCATGTTGCACAACACAGCCAGTGTGGGAAAGAGAGGAAACGCTCTCTGGGGGCTTTTCAGTAAAGCCTGAAATCATGATGGAGGCCTCTGGAAAACGGAAGTCATTCCAGAATGGCCAGCTTTAGGATTTAAAATACAGCTGAGGGGCTGAGTGTGGTGGCACGTGCCTGCAATCCACACCTGCACTCTGGGAGGCCGAGGCAGGAGAAATGCAAGTTCAAACCCAGCAAGAGCAATTTAGTGGCTGAGACCTTGTCTCAAATTTAAAAATAAAATTGGTCTGGAGATGCAGCTCGGTGTGAAGGCCCTGGGCTCAATCTCTAGTACACACACACACACACACACACACACACACACACACACACACACCGGAGGAGACTGTTGGATCTGTTGGATCTGAATGATTTTTCACTACTAATGTTATTTTATATTACCTACATTTCCTGTAACGACTGGGTTGAATTCTGACCTCAATGTGCTGCGTAATTTCGCGCTCTGGTCTAATTGGCTTGTTCACCAAGTTCAGTCCTCCTGGTTGAACTGGAGCAGGAGCAAGCTACCCTCGGAGCAGCCTGTCCGCGACCATCCATCAATCCGGAGGGAACAGCAGCACAGGCTGAACAAAGCCCTCGCTGCCGTCCTCAAGCAGAGGTTTCTGCGCCAGCTCTCCGGCTGCCAGCGCCACCTAGGGGCTGCTCTGAGAATGCTCGGCCTAAGACTGGCTGGAGGCGCCCCGCTGAAGAGGCTTCCTGAAATGGACAAGGAGGGCAGGAAGGACTTTTTCACTTCCAAAGAGCCCCCTGCAAAATAGATCTGGTCCACATCTCTCCAAAGGAGAGCTTTTCCCACCCTTTTAAAAATTAGTGTGTTTTTGATAATTGGTGTGTATGCATATGGTATCCTGATCCTTTTTTCTTCCCCTTCCCCGCCCTTCTGAGATTTCTTTTAGGCAAACTTATTTTAAAGTGTAAATGTTCATTGGGAGGGACAAGACTCTTAAGTCGTCCACACCTAAATTAAGAATGCTTTTCTCATTCAATTAGATTTCTTTCTAACAGAAGGTGAAGAAAATCTTCTGAAATCCAAAATGACTGTACACTGGCGGTGAGCTGATTACAGGCCAGGTGTGGTTTCTGGTCCAGCTGGGTGAGGGGGACATAGCAACACAAGAGCTAGTGGTGTCGGGGACAGGGCTGGGTGCCAGGAGCCACAGGTACCATGGGCGCCCCTCTCTTGTTTCCTCTGGACCTCTTGACCCCAGGATCTGCCCAGAGGTGACTTCTTGGATTCTTCTGTAGTATCTCCTATGGCCATTCATGTGGGAGATCAGCGCCCTTCCAATCTCTCTGCCCATATTTCTCCCTCAGCACCACCAATCTCTTCGAGCCCACCCGTTTGAGACTATAAGAGACCCAGAATGAGCCAATTTCAGGAGAATTAGCTTTAAAGCTAACCTCTCTCCAAAATTACTAGAGTCTAGGAAGTCGGGATCACCTGAAAGACTATGCACAGGACATCACATTGGGTTGTCTGAGGCTTTGACTAATGGGCTTGAGGTTTAAGTGCCTTTATGCAAATCTAATATTCACGGGAGGCAGTGTTTCAGAAGAATGACAGGATGCTGGTGGAAGAAGAGGGAAAATGGGCATCCTGAGTAGGGATTTGGGAATCCTTTGTTTTTCTCAAGTTATTCCCACCCCTTGGGTCTGGAGTGTTAGGACTACAGCCCCATGGAAGCCGTGAAATGGGAAAGCTCTGTGCTCAAAGCAGAATTTAGCCTTACCTTGTCGTGAACACAAATGTAATCGTCTCTCATGGGCTTCAAATTCCCCATCTCTCAAATTAATGGCTGTGCTGAGTGATTCTCCCAAAGACCCATTTCCAGCCTCCGTAGGGGCCTGGTTTTGGCAGAGATGAGGGGAAATGTTCATAGTTTTCCTAGGTCCTGCTCCTTTCCTGCCCACAACGCTACCTCGCGGATCTCTCATCTTCTCAGCACCGCTCCTGACCTCGAAAGGCCTTGGACTCCACAAGCAAGCACTGTTGGTGTTGGCTCGCGGTCCTTCCTGGTGAGCGCCCGACATTGTTCTGCTCCTCGCAGGGCTCCCCCAATCCTGTCTGCCTCTGCAGAGCCTCAGTCTGTCACCTGGAAGATGCCCAGCTCACGCTGCAGCCGTCCGGGGACCCTGCTGCTGGCTTTGCTACTTCAGGCCTGCATGGAAGTGCGTGGCTGGTGCCTGGAGAGCAGCCAGTGTCAGGACCTCACCACAGAGAGCAACCTGCTGGTACGTGGGCCACAGATGCCCCCTGCTTTGGGCATCAGGTGTGACTGGGGCTGGGGCCGCTCACAAGAAAGGGGTGTGGGGAAGGGAAATTCATCTCCATTAACCGGGGGTGACTCAACCCAGGGCAGAAGCAGAACTTTGCTGTGATGTCAAAATCGAGGCAATGAGAGGAAGCAGCAGCTCCAGGGTGAAGGAGCTGGACCACAGCTTCTGCTTGATTATCCTCACTCTCTTCCCTGTCTTTAGGGAGACCCCACACTACGGAAACCATTTAGAGATAGTGCCATAGCAACAATAACGGCTCCATCAACAGATCCACGCCTTCAACCTTTTAGCCCCCAAATCATTTTTAAATAGCTTCACATCATGTACTATTTTTAGGCCATTTATTTCCCCCTTTTATCTGCTACCAGTTACAAAGACAGCTAAGTATTTCCACGAACATCTCTAGAGGGAGAAGGAAAGGTTAAGGTACTAGTTTTGCCTTTCTCTTGCTTCTCTTTTTCCTGGAGGACTGGCCTTCCACCAAGTTCCTTTGCATCTTTCCAGAAGCATGCCAGGCTGGTCACCACAAGGGTGTGTGTGTGTGTCCACACCAGGGCCTGCCAAGGGAGGGTGAAATGCCCACACTACATCTTGAGTGTCATGCCAATAGAGAAGCTGAGTTAAGGTGAAGGAAGAGATTTCCTCAAAGACACAGAACAGTTTTCATGTATCATATAAAATAGAAATAGAGTCCAGGGAATTCTGTTGAATTTTTTAGATAGACCCAAGAGACTTTTGATTTGAGACAGTCACTCCACAGCCTCTCTGGCTGGGAGCTCACCAGGGGAGGTGCACTAGACACCGTCAGAGATCATGGGTTCTAGTACCACTTCTGTCACCAGGGAGTGACAAGGACAAGGTTCTTTCATCTCCTTGAGCCTCCTGTTCCATTACTGGTTCAAGGGAGGGAAATCTACCTGCTAGGTAGTTATAATCTTCCACAGTTAACATTTTGCAGTGTCAGTAGCTCTATGTACAGGCAGTAGAACACTCTAAACTCTACTAGTAGAGTGCGCGGGTCCTTGTGTTTTCTCCTCTGTGGTTCCCAAGTAACTGAACTGAAACCAGTGGATCATTTTCCTAAGCTAACACAGAGTTACCACAACTGAATCCTCTAGGGACAGTGAACAGAGATACAGGCTCCAATGCACGTGCTGCAAAAATAACCCTAGTTTTTGCATCTTTCTCTCTAGTCTCAATGAGGTGCAGAGAAAGGAGTAAGCCTATCCCAAAGTTCGCTGGCTGGGGGAAAATACAAGATTAGCTAGGAAGGCTCAGAAGAACAAGAGAAAAGGGCCTAGTGGGTACAGGGAAGTTTTGAGACATGGCACAGAGATAGGGCTGAGGTAAGGAATGGAGTAGGTTTACAGAGTAATATTGAAACGCTGTTGAAAAATACAGGCCCTCGAAGCCATACTTCCAGATTCTCCCCTAAATTTCAGACCCATCCATGCCTTTCCTGGACTTGAAATTAACCATATCTATTTGCTGAATAGTCATTAAGTCCCAACAACTACCACCATCTGCCTTTTGGGGAACATTTCTTATCTATCAGGCATATAATACTAAGATCCTGCTCCCCAAAAGTAGTTAAGGACCAACGAGGGAGCAATGGAATGGGGTGGCGTGGGGTGGCGTGTATGCGGGGACCACCAGAGGGATGCAGGGGTGCAGGGGCAGGCGTGACAGAGACGATGTCCTTGAGTGCCGGGAAACCGGGTGGCTTGCATACCGGGCAGGGCGGCCTCGAGGGGTGACATGATGGCGCACGTGGAGAGATCTTTGCGGAGCGCAGAGGGAAGGCAGGCCAAGG
>NW_022900914.1:6661454-6681061 GCF_012274545.1 Fukomys damarensis | reverse complement strand
CCTGGGCTGCCTCGCCCGCCTCCCGCGCCTCCCGGGCCTCCCGGGCCCCGAAGCTGCCCGTAGCTAGGAAATAAAGCCTGTCACACCTCGCAGCCGACTCTGACTTGAGTGCAGATGTGCGAACGAATGCAGATACACGGCCATCGAGGAGCAGCCTGTGGGGGAGGTGGCCAAGGGGTGTGGCGGGTTTCCTTGGAGGGAGGGACCCCTGCCCGCGGGTGGGTCCTCAGGGCCCGATAGTTTTGCCGGGCCAAGTGGCTCTGTCCGCACTCTTACGATGACTCCATTTTCTACCCCTGCTGCTCTGACGCGGGGGACCGGGGAGCCTGGCGGGCACGCCCACCCCAGGAGGCTTCTGCGCGCTGTGGAACCAGAAGCTGTGGTTATGACTCCCTGGATCTGAGCCCTGGCTGTGCTGCTCTACCTCGGCTCGTCCCTGAATTCCTCCAAGATTGGTTTTTCCTTTGCCCTCCCTGCCTAGCTGAGGGTTATAAGGATGAAAGGAGAGAGCGGATGTGATCATCTTTATCACCGACAATCAGCTGTGTCAGTGCTGATTGGTATTCGTTCCAGTTGGGCGCCTCACAGATAACTTCAAATGCATGGTCTCACCCCCTGACACACACGTGGAAACATACTTGCCCGTGTAGACGTAACACTATACACAGACTCCTCTTCCGGCCCCTCAGGCTCAAGCCCTCACATCCTGTCTGCCCACCCTGTGTTGCCCAGCATCAGCCCTTCCCTTCAAGGTTAGTCCTCCGTGCCCCGCCCTTGATCATAACAGCATCCTAACCAGCTTGTCTCCACTTGTGCCCCTCCCCAGCACATTGTACCCGAATTTCTATGAATTATACAAAATCTTTTTTGTAACCCTTGCTACATGGGAGGATGAGGCAGGAAGATAGGAAGTTTGAGTCCAGCCTGGGCAACTTAGAAAATGTCTCAAAATTAAAAGATTTAAAAACCAGATAGGAGCTGGGCGTGGTGACGCACCCCTGTAATCCCAGCATTGTGGAGGCTGAGGCAGGAGGATTGCTGTGAGTTGGAGACCAGCCTGGGCTATATAGTGAGTTCCCGGTCAGTCTCAACTACATAGTGAGACCCTGTCTCAAAAAAACAAAAAAATTTTAAAGATAGGGAGGGCCGGGGATTTAGCTCAGTAGTTCTGCAGCCTGCCTTCAAAGTGCAAGGTCTGGAGTTCGATCCCCAGTACCAAAATAAATAAATAAATAAATAAATAAATAAATGACAGGGATGTAGCAGCTCTGTAGCAGAGTGCTTCCTTACCATGTGTGAAATCCTGGATACAATCCCCAATATCAGGAAAAAAATCTGGCTTTCTGCACATTCCCTCACTCAGAGCCAAGGTAGTAACTTCACCCTCCAATTTTCCATCAATTCCAAACTACGAGGCATGGCATGTAGGACCTTGGCAACCAGGCTCACCCTCCTCATCAAGCCTGTTTCCCAGACGAAGGCTGTGCTTCAAGCCTAGCCTGCTTGTTCCTCTCCCATTTTTCTTTGTTGGCTGAAACTCTCCACCCCTGCCATTCTCAATGTCTGTTTTCAACATTAATCCAGGGCTCAATTCCACCTCTCCTGGGCAGGTCGTGATCTCTCCCAGCTGCCCCTGCCCATTTCAAGGTTTCTGCAGCCAGCACCTCCACATTGGACGGCGTGCTGTTGGGCTCAGATGACAAGTCACTTGCTGCGCGCTTGTCTTGTTCTCCTCTCAGGGATACTACAAGCTCTGCAGGACAGGAGCCAGGCGTTGTTTCTTTTTGTCTTGTTGCGGTGAGTTCACAATACTGGGGCCGCAGGTCTGCAGTCACACATTTAGTGTTCACAAGAGATTCCCAGACACCTACAGGTATAAACCCATGTGCCTATCATTTCTGTTAGACACACCAGCGAATGGTACACATTAAAGCCATCAGGGAAACATGAGCACAGTATACGGTGCTTAACCATACACCCTGTATTTTGAAGCTCTTCGAGTTCACGATGAAAGAAAATGAGGGACGCACGCTGGGAATTCCTGATGCGGAGGGAGTCCTTGGGTCATGGGAAATGAGCCAGAATGAGGAATGGCCTGGCCCACCCGATGACACCTCACGCTGGATCCTTTCCCACCTCTGTTTTGAGGCAGGTTGTCAGGGTCAGTGGGGTGGGATAAATGTCAGCAGTACACTGTTGGTATTTTCAGAGTCTGCTTTTACCTGGAAAAACGATGTAAAGATTTCAAATCGACAGCCATGTAGTGACAACATTAACATTTATTTGAAAAGGGCATCATGAAGACTCATTGGGAAATTGCGACTAATAGTTCTAAAGAATGATCTTGCTAAGAGTCCTTCCTATACTCCCCTTCTTCCCTAAAATAATTTGATGCAACAAGTTTAAAATACAGAAAACTGCCACAGGCACTAATTGTGCGCTCACATATAAATATGTCAGATGTTATACATGGGTGTTGCCAACTACGGACTACGTCACACACATGCACACTCACAGGCACACACACAGACTCAGCCAGGCCGTAAGGTCCAGTCGGACACAGACACATTACCATGTACGTGCTGCAGTACAGGCGGACCCACGCTCTGCACTTCCTATGCCAGAACCGAGTCAAGGAAAAGTGCAAGGGGAAGGCGGTGCGCTCTGGAGGCCCTGGGGTCTCCTGCAGCATGAAGACCTGGTCAGCTGGGTGGGGGTCCCAGGAGAGCTCAGAAACTGCCTTCTGGCCAGAACCCTTTCCCTGGCCCTGTGGCTCCTCACCACGTCCCAGCAGCCTGGCTCCAGGACAGAGCCCACCATGACCCTTCTCCTGCAGTCTTCGGACCTAGGTCTGATTTGGAGTAAAGCAGGTGTGGCCTGCCCTGCTAGGATGACCCTTATCTGCCTTTAAACACAACTCAGCCCCACAACCCTGGTCTTGCCCTTCTCTAAAGGCCCTTGAGCCAGCCGGCTGCCATTTTCTGGTTATGACGAAGAACCAGGAAAAACAGCCTCACTTCTCAACAGCACTTCTTGTAGCCTTTCGGGAGGCCTGGGGACAATTCAACCACAACTGAAATCCAACGTGACCAGCAGCACCCCCAGCCCAGAGGTTTGCTGTTTAAACCTAAAAGCTGTTCTGATGCCTACCCTGGCTGAAATGTGTCCTGCGGCCATCGAACAGCTAGGGCAAAGGCAGCACATACGTGACACGATGCCACACTTCGAGTACATGCATTGGTCCCAGGCCCCACCTTGTCCCGCTCGTCCATTTGTGTATGGGTAGTGGGGGAGGCTGGGCAGGAGGGTATCCAGGACTTTTCTGCATAGGCTCCACCCCTGGTGATGAGGCTGTTTAGGAGTCAAGAAACCACTTATCCTACTCATCAGAGAAGAAACTGGGAATGGGCCAGGCACTGAGACCCCAGGGCAAGGAAAGCAGGCAGCACCCCGGACTACATGGATGCACTTTTGTGTCCCAACCAAATTAACAGAACTTCCAAATCTCAAACACATTCGCACCTATTGAGTTCTATCAGCAGGCACCTGACCACCCTGCCCCTTGCCCACAAAGCCGGAGTCCCTGATAGCTTTTGGGGGTGGCCGGTCTCAGTGGGCTGGCTGGCTCCTCTTGGCTCAAGCTCACAGCAGAGACAGGCAGAAAAATGGGGCAGGGAGGCAGGGAGAAAAAAAGACAGGGCAGGCAGCAAGCTCCGCCCCCTAGGACCCACCCAACTCTGCCCGGTGACGGGGTTGCAGCCGTGACTGCATCCACCACTTCATTCTGTCCAAGGTGACTCATTAAACTTCCCGATTCTGAGGCATCAGAGTGCACTCCACATCAGCAGGCAACCTAGGATTCTACTGAGTAAATTTGAGCTGAAGTGCAGATAAGAACGGCTGCTAAGCGGCCCTGGTGTAGAGAAAGCTGCCTTGCTTAGACAGAGGGAGCTGCAGTCAGGTCTACACAGAAGCCTGCAGTTTCCTTTTCTCTCTTCTCAGGAGTGGGTGAGGGACAGAAATGTCTGAGCAAACTCCAGGTCTCTACTTCTGAAGCTGCCTTTAAAGACACTCAAGGAAATGACTGCCGAGTCCCAGAACCAGGGCCCACGGGCCGTGCTCAGGGTGGAGGAGGCGCCGGGAGGACCTTCACGCCACCGGGTACAGGGGAGACACACAGTTCCCTGTCTTAGCCAAGCGGGGAATAAGCAATGGGATGATCTGGTGAGGAAGGACATTTGTGGCCCAAGGTTTAGATTTTCTTTTAGTTTTTTCCAGACACTATTTGGGTTTAAGTTTGTTTAAAATTAAACTTAGTTTCTTAAATAATGAGACATTAGAGATAAATCTAAATTCATGCTTGTAGAACTGGGATGAGCATAAGTTACACAAAAGCCACAAAATACAGCTCCAAAGCCTTGGGGAGTGGGAGCGCCCCCCACCGGCCTGTGATGGTACAGGTCATGCAGAAGCCACTGCGTACAGCACTGGGGCAGTGACCCTGGGAAGGGCGTCTGAAGGTGGAGACGACAAGGCTAAGGGCAAGAAGGTGCAGAGCAGCGTGTGAGGGGCTCTCCGGTTTGGGGAGAGGCACCCGTCTGCCCCGATGAGAGCCTGTCACTGTGAGGGCTGGGATCTGAGGCCACCCTCAGCAGAAACCCCCTCCTCCTGACCTTGTCATACTGCCTAAAACTGTACCCTAAAAAGGGGTTCCTCTCGGTCAAGAAATCTACTCTTCCTTCCCCCTTTTAAAAGTAACTATTCCAGAAGGGAATATTTGACCATTCATACCTCAGTGTGAGTTATGTGAGCTCAGGGAAGTTACAGAAAGTCTGGAAGGAAAAGGAAGGACCACTCTGGGCCGCAGGGGCTGCTTCCAGAGACACCTGGGACACCCAGAGGCACCAGAGGAGGGTCAGACAGGGCACCATAGGGAGAGCAGCAGCCTTTTCACACCCTGGCTGGCTCTGGGTTTGCTGCACTCAGGAAAAACAGAAGCCCAGAACCCAGAGGGGTCTCCACGGCCTCTTCCCAGGCTACAAGCGAGGCCAGGTGGGACTGATGCCCCACTTTTCCAGAGTATGAAGAAATCACTTGAACAGTAGGGGCTGGCTCCCCCTTTCCTTGATGACACACCCTTGTCCCCACTCCTCCCTGGCCTTGCTTCCCTAGCCCAGCCAGGAGTGTCTTTCTGGGAGACTCTGTGTACAGGCCTCGGGTGCTGCTCTTATGAATCATCTAAAACTAGTCCAGGGGTGGTGGACCTACAGCACGGGTGCCACAGCTGGCTGATTGCTACCGCTGAAAGCTCTAAAAGGTTCGCCATCCCTGAACTGGACAATCTTCTTCCGCCTTCCCTCATCCCAGAGGCTGTGTGGAAACTCCTTAGGGTCCTTGGAAGAAAGACAACACAGAGAGAGAATCCAACTAACTCAGAGAAACATTCAGAAGACAGAGAACCACCCGCAAGTCCCCTCGGAATGAAGGAGGCCAGAGGTTCTACAGAGGGATGCAGCTTGCGCTCCCCCTCCACTCCCTGCTCCAGTTACAAGGGGCTCAATGCTGAGTAACAGCAGAAAAACAGTGGACAACTGAGGAACATCAAGAGTGGGGAGGCAGGGGCCGCTCGGGAGGAGAGTGGCGCTGTCTCCAGCTCCCACCGCTCCTCCTTTCCAAGGGGTGCTTTCCTTGGTTCCTCCTCAGACCAATGGAGTCTGCAGCTGGCTGTCTCCTCTGGGGACACCGGATGTGGCCCAAGGGGAAGCCCTTCATCCAGCAGTGGAGTTCCCCCTTCTCTCTTGAGACAACCCCACGATTCCCTGCCCCTGGCTGACACAAAAGAGAAGACGAAGGGCACGGATGAGACGCTCTCGGCCCCCAAGGGGCGGGTCGTTGGGTCCTCCTCCGAGAGGGCAGGCAGAGGTGGGAGGGGTGAAGTCAGAGATCCCAGCCAGATTTTCAGGGGCAGGGAAGGGCGTGAGGGTCAGCCCTTCCTTCAGACCTTGTCCCTGTGAGCAGCTTCAGCCCCGGGAGCTCAGTACACACACAGATCGGGAAACTTCATCTCGTAGACGGGTATGGAGTGGTTCTGCGGTTGGCCATAGGCTGCGGTGATGGTCCCCGAAGGGCTGGGCGGGGGCCTGGGAAAGGGAGGAGAAACTGTAAGGCTTGAATTCTGGGGTCCTGGCCCCGAGCAACTACACAGCAGCCAATCTGGGTTTCTCTTTGCCTGGCGCCGGGGACCTGGTTACCCCTCAGGCTCCTAGATTTTTAAGTTGCTCCAAGGATCTACAGCTCAGCCTAAATTCTCTGCAGGCTGTACCAGGAAATGAAGCACCAGCCAGACCCCGGCTCTTTCCAGGCCTCACTGAGCCAGCTTTCCCCCCTCTTCATTTTCATTATCTAGGGGAGCTGGTTGCTGATCCCAGCCCTGGTGAGCAGCAGGGGTGCCCTGCCCGGGGCTACTGCTTACCGGATGGTGATTTCAAAGATCTGGTTGAGTCTGCTCTGCAGCAGTGATGCCTAGACACAAACAGAGGGGCCGTGAGTCGGGGCTTCTGGGACCCCACAGGCGGATGCAGCCTACCCACCCAGGGGACACCGGTGGTGCCAGGCAGTGGCAGCCACGGAAAGGGGCCGGGTGGAGCTGTTCCCAGCACTAGTCTGTGGGCCCTCACTGAGGATTCAGGCCAGGGACTGCCATCTGTTAAAGGCTGGTGGGGACAGGACAGAGGCCCAGGGAAACCAGGCGAGACACTGGCAAGCAATTCTGGAGTTCAAGGCTTCTGCCCCTCAATTTGGCCGTGGACTCAGGGGACTGAGCTAGTGCTGGCCCTGTCCCAACTCTCAGGTGTCCAGGGAGCAGCCCTCAACCATGCGGAGTTGGGGAGAAGTTAGGCTAAGGGAGGCTGGGAAAGTCCATTTTCTACATGCGTATAAAATGTGTGACTATGTAAGCACACAAAATAAAACTGTGTGGATTTTTATTGACAGCAAATGTTACTTGAAGACCTGGAATGCTGTGGTCACTCCTTCCCCCGCTGTGCTGCAAAGCGGGGATGTAAGGCACCAACCTCACGGAGTCAAGAGAGCAAAGTGAGCTGAGGAATGGACAGCACCCGTTTCCACGCTTGCTAGTGTGATTATACAGAGTTTGACTGAACTGTCTGGAACGGGGCACTGTAGGGTGCTGGACAACACAGAGGTCCCTGTCCTGGACGCCGAGCCCTGATTTCTAGAGGACAAGGAGCCAGAAAGGTCTTCTGGGCCCAGGTCTGCCAGGCCTGGCCTGCACTGCTCCACTTACCCGGGCCCCGCAGTGGGCGGCGATCTCCTCGAAGGGCGCCTTCTGGAACTTCTCCACCACCTGCCGCCGCCGCTCACGCTCCTGCTCCTCCACCGCCACACTGTCCACTGTGCAGGGACACACGGCTGGGTGAGCCCTCGGTCCTCCCCGCTGCTGAGGACGGGGCAGGGCTCAAGGAGGGAGAAGGCGGGTGACCTCTGCCAAGGGGCGAGGGGCAGTGGCGTGGGGGGTATGGTACAATCACTGGGCCCCAGAGAGGCGGGACAGCTTCCCAGCCCCTCTGAGGCTCAGCCCGGTCCTAGTACTGAGTTTAGTAGCGTTGCCGCTAGGACTTGTCAGCAGAAAGTCCTGGAGCAGTCGTTAATTTCAGTATTGTGGGTAATTCGAAAAGGGACATCAACAGATGACCAGGAAACCCCACAGAGCCGCTATTGCAGAACAGGCTGAGGCCACTTAGCTTAGGGCTTTACTCAGGCCACTTGGTATCCAAAATGAGACAGCACCCCCCAAAAAAGTGTATGGGGTCAAATATGTTTACCGTGTTCAATTTAAGAAGATAAGCAAGCTAGGCATGGTGGTACACGACTGTACTCTCAGCACCCTGGGAGGCCCTAGGTTCAATCTCCAGTACCAAAAACAACCAAAAAAGGGCAAGCAATGGGTACAATCAGAAAGTGTACCACTCACACTAAAAGGCTAACCTGGGTGTGATGGCACACACCTGTAATCCCAGCACTTGGGAGGCTGAGGCAGGAGGATCGCTGTGAGTTTGAGGCCAGACTGGGCTACACAGTGAGTTCCAGATCAGTCTCAACTACATAGTGAGACCCTGTCTCAAAAAACAAACAAAAAAACCAAAAAAGCAAACACCAAAAAAACCCCAAACAAAACCAAAAATGACATTTAAAGGCTTAAATCTGTCAGAAAAATTTTCTTAATGTGATTGTTTCATTGTGATTGCCCAGATAAGTGAGCTAACATGTATTTTAAAGTCTACTGCCTTTATTAAATAAATGCCGATACAATTCGCTCTCAGTATCTTTCATGGGTCCACTTGTTTGTATCACACGCCACCAAAACAGTGTCAAATATTTACACAAAATTCTGCTTCATTGGCCATCCAGCCTGGGCCTTGGCAGCTGCCCTTAATACAGAAAAGAGGGCCACCTGGTTCATGGACACCGGGGACACCGGCGGTGCCTTTGGGATGGTGGCCTTCAGCTGCAGCTTTGGTGACCATGTGGACTCTTCAGGAAGCCAAGTCCCTGGTGAGTCACACGGGAAAGGGTGGCAGATGGGAGTGGCAGAGGTACTCACCGATGGCCTTCTTCAGCGTCTCGTAGGTGATCTCCTCAGCCGGCACGCGCTGCAGAGGGGACAGACGTGCTCAGAGGAGAGGCAGCCCGTACTTCCCGAAGATGTCCTAATGGGCCTCCCACAGCCCCAGAGCAGCACGGGTGCAGCCAGCCAGGGCCGGGAAGGCGAGCTGACTCCTCAGTGTGGACTCAGAAGGGAGCCCGAGCCTCACCGAAGAGAACTGGTTGCCCTGTCCCCTACCCAAGCCTGCTCCATGCCCGTGGGAGGAGAATGCCACATAATCTTTAAAAGCTTGTCAGAGATCATCCACAAAAACTACTGCAAGCAAGAGGAGGCAGATGGCAAATATGATGTCAACTCTGAGAACTGCATAAAAACTTTTTTGTTTTGTTTTGGTTTTTTGATACAGGGTCTCACTATGTAGTCTCACTAACGCAAAGTTCAGGCAGGGACACAGCTCAGGCTGGCGGCTCCCTTGGGAACAGTGGTCCATGGCAGGGCCTTGGAGCAAGGGACCAAGGAGTGGCAGGACCTGGTGGAAACCCCAAAATCTGTCTTAGAGGAACTGTGGTGCTGAGCTCTACTCTGCTTTGAGGATTCCCCCTCTGTGCAGTCAGCCATCCATGCATGGGCAGCACTGCCCAACACCAGACACTGGTGTGCGAGGCCCTCGGGAGCTGCATGGTGTGAGTCACTGGACAAGAGCAGGAGGGAGAAGCAGAGAAGGAAACAGAAGCCGAGCTGGGCTGGAGGACGCAGCTCACTGTGCGAAGGAACAAGGGGCTCCCACACGGCCTGCACCAGCAGACGTGCGGACAAGGACGAGGTCAGCAGGGGAGCCTGGGCGCGGCCCCTCCAGAGAAGGCGCAGCTATAAAATAACATCGTAGGGCCAGGACAGGCCGTAACCGGCTCTGAACCCCAGGACTGGATCTAACCAAACCGGCACCGATTCACCACCCACAGGGATGGGCATGGGAGCCACCAGAGATTCTGGAACAGGACACGTGGGCTGAAGGAGGGAAGCGGTGCAGTGTGACAGGAGGGGAGGAGGGGACAGAGGTCCCCACCCTGCAGCAGCTGCCTGCTAAAGAAGGCAGGAGCTGACACGGTGCTCCAGGAGGCTGCTAGTGGGGAGGGGCCCTGCCTGTAGCCAGGTAAGCATTTCTCCTCTCTTTGAGCCTCACTAACTCATCAGTTCCAAGGGTCTCTCTCCTCTCAGGCCACAAGAATCACCTCTGCAGGCGAGACAGCAGCCAGCTCCCCCGAGGCCTGATGCAATAGAGCTCCCTAGTCCCTGACAGTGGGCGCTCTCTGGAGGCCCTCGGCTCCACCTCCTCACCTCGCACATCCAGTTAGCCCAGCCAGAGCTTCCTGCCATCCAGGAAGGGGCCAGAGGGGCTCTGGGCCCCCGATTCGCGAAGTGGTCAAGGGCACGGCTGGAACGAGGCCCGATCCCGACTCCCAAAGATTTCTCTGTCCTCCAGGCACATCTGGGGAAAGGCTTGGTGGCAGAGCTGTACTCTGGGGTGCACCAGCCCTAACGAGTGTAAGAACTTGGGGATGCCAAGGTCTGTGGGCCCAAGGCCTCTGCAAGCCTCGCTGCCCCAGCACCCTCAGAGGAGCGTCCCCCACTACTCTGTCAGTCCCCTTACTACAACAGTAACCATAAAGAAAAGCTGTGATCAGCACCTCACGACTGCTTCTCCCTCCTGTCTGCACCCCCTTTCTCTCTCATTTAGGGCAGTAACCATGGTATTTCCACTGCGATTTCTTAGATTTCTGGGTACATTCGCTTTATCTGCTAAGGTAGAGAAATGAATGGCAGATATCACATGTTAATTTGCATAGAAATTAGATATTCATGGACTGCAAGAAAGGATGGAAGGAAGGGGGATCTTTAAGGCACAGCTGTACCTTTCTCTTGAAAAAGTCTTGGTTGTCAGGGGTTGGCAGGAGGAAAGGATGAACGGGTGGGGATGGGATTTTCCAGACAGTGAAAATACTCTGCATGACACTGTAGTGGTGGGCACACGTCCAAATCCATAGCATGTACAGCAGCGAGCACGGACCCCAATATGAATGGTGGCCTTTAGGGGACAATAATGTGTCCGTGTAGGTTCGGTGACTAGAGCCCACGGACTCCTCTGCATACTGATCATGGGGGAGGCTGGTGATTGTGGAGGAGGCTGGCGAGGTACAGGAAATCTCTGCATCCTCCTTTCAATCTCTCCGGGAACTTAGACCTACTTTAAAGAAATTAAGCCTTTATTTTAAAAAACTTGTTATATCTGGAAGAAACACTATAAACACTACTCTCACCCTCAGTCTCTCCTGCTAAGCCTCCTGACTTCCAACAGGGTAGACATGGCCCCCACCGTGCGCAGGGGATGGGCACCAGCAAGCTTTTCCAGAGTAACTTTTCTGATGCACTCACGGGAGGAGGCAAGATGGGATAGTGGCTGAGACATATCTGACGAGAGCCGCAGGAAAGCATTTTACGTGAGAAACTAACTTCTGCACAGCACTCGGCACACTGTGCTGTTAAGAGGGCCTGGGGCGTTACGCTTCCAGAAACTTCACCAGGAGAGCAACAAGGACATTTACCTCTTCCTTCTCTGGGCTGTTCCTGGATTCCACCTCTACCTGCAGGGAAATGGTCTCTCCAATGCTCTTTCTCTTGGATAAACGATCCTCATCTGGAAAACAAGAGCCCAGAAACTGAAGTCCCAGCCCTTGGGGAGCCAGGGTTAGGCCCTGGTCCAGTTCCCCTCAGCCTCTGCTTGCTCCAGTCCTCCCTGGCTTGATATACAAAGGGCTCCTGGAACAGAAAGCTTCCAATGGTCGGGGCCTTCTCTGCCCCAGTTGTGGTCGGTTTTTGCAATCACTCGTGAACACTAAGAAGCTGCTTATGACCAGAAAGCATATTTCAACTTACATAGTCTCCGCCAACGGCACCAGCAGCCACTGTTGCATGGCGTTTACCAAGTGCATTTGCCTTCATTATTTCACAGACCCCTCACTCCAACCCTCTGAAGCAAGTGCTCCACAGTTGAGGAAATAGAAATTCAGGGTGTGTGGGGGCTTGTATAAGACTTTTTAGGCAGTAAGCTGCAATGAGGTCTTGAACTGGGTTGCTGGTTTGCAGCCTGCGCATGCTCTCTTCAGCACAGGGGAGCTGGGGAATCCATGTTGCACCATGGCTTCCAAGTGTCTTTTGATGCCCGTGCAACACCTCAGATGCTGTAGTAGGCGATCACAGAGACTGTGAGCGTCCTACACCTAGGCCCTTCCCGGCCGCGAAAAGACAGAGGCAGGCTTGGAGCCCCTGCACAGAGCCGCACCTGTCAGCTGAGGGATGTAGGGCAGGCAGAGCCTGTCTGAATTGTAGCCACTGCCCCCCAGGACTTCGCTGATCTTGCTCTGGCGGAAGAGGAACTCAATCACCACTCCGTCGAGATTTTGGGACAGCCTGGACAACACAGGAGAGGAGGCGAGGTAGAGTCACAAGAGATGGGAACGATTCCCTGACAGCTTTCCTTAGTGAAAGTAACATATTCCTTATGCAAAATGACAAAGAAAAAAAAGAAGGGAAAGCGAAATCACCCCTGGCTCCATTTCCAGAGATGATCACTGGTTACGTTTGTGCTGAGTCCCCTGCCCAGCACCCTTCCGCGGTCTGTTTTATTACCAGCTACATAGAGAATGTCTCAATGAAATGCCGGCGGGCTCCAGGGCGCCATCTCTGCAGCTCCACAGCCAGCCGGCTGGGCGCCCTCGCTCGCGCATGAGCCACGGCACCTCCACGTCCCCCCAGGTCCTCTCCGCCCAGCCAGCAGAGGACGGGGCCCCACCTCCTCCACAGCAGCCGTGTCCAGATGTCTCACCTGGGCCTCTCCACAAACACGTCCTCGGGGAGCATGTACGGAGCCTCCTTCTTCCTGGTCTCTATCACCTTCAGTTTGGGAGGAATCCAATGGTGAGAGCTGCGCCCGGAGGACCCGGGGAGCTCACAGGGACAGGGACAGGGACAGACACTGCGGCTGCCCAGTCCCGCGCTTCCTCCCCCACGGGCTCCTTGGAGAGCACCACAGCCAGGCTTCCCCATGAGAAACCCAGGTCCCCAGCGAGACTGAGCGCAAGCTATCACCATAACGACCGACGCACATGCGCCGAGGCTGCTTTGCTCTAGGGGACGGCGGTGTCTTGCTCCTGTCCCCCATTCCTGTGCTTTCTACTTAAACAGAGAACTTAGGCTGTGCCACGTCCAAACTTGTGGGTTGTAAAAACATCCTGCTACACAGTGACCTTGGAGCCTTCCTTGGTACCCTTTGCAAATTTTTGGCAAGGAAGGTGAATGCCACTAAGGTGATGAGAAGTAGGGGACAGCGGGCACGCAGGTGTGAGTGGGTGAGGTGGCCCTGCCCAGCGCTCACCAGTCCCAACACTAGGGTCCATGACTTCTGATGGGGAGAGCGGTGCCCAGGCACAGCCCTTCCCGCCCTGCCTCGTCAGCCCAGGGGCTGACAGGGTCCACCTCCCTTGGTCGCTGGCATGGCCACACTGTCCCTCCCCACACCTCAGCCAGCCCAGGCAGGCCAGCTGGGACCTGCAGTTTCTTTCAACTTGGTATGGACAGTGCATTTAGGGTTAATCCTGGACATAATGCCATTCCGCTTATAAATACTTCAGCGTGTTTTAGAAGATCTTCTTACAACTGACATCTTCTTACACTGGACATTAGATATACTAAGGGATTTTTCTTTTTTTTTAGTGGTAGGAATTAAACCCAGGGCCTTCATACTGAGCTACATCCCCAGCTCTTTTTAACATTTTTATTTTGAGGCAGGGTCTCATTAGGCTGCTAACTTGTCTGAGATAGGTCTGTACCCGCAATCATCCTGTCTCAGCCTCCCAGACAGCAAGTGGATGTCTGTTATTCTACTCTCACTGCCTTCGAGGTAGGTGAGAACTTTTATGGCACACTCTTAGTAAGCAGCTTTGGTCCACACTCTGAGGGGTGTGTACCTCCCCATGTGGGGGCCGGAAGCAGGTCCAGGACACTCCTGGGCCAACCCCTCCCTGCTCTACTGTACCTGGCAGGGGAAACGCTGTGCATGTGACTTCCCCCTACCATCAGCTCTGATTTCAACCCTCTCTTCAACGCTGAAGACTTAAGCACAGCGCAGCTGGGGAGGGGAGGCTCCAGGAGCCCGCCCAGGGCCCAGCACTCAGGATCACGAGGACACTGACCTCGTGGATGTGCTGGCAGAAGGCGGGCACTGTGGTGAGCTGGCTGATGAGGTTCAGGTAGGCCGCGCCCAGGGCGTGGAGGGCACAGCGGTTATACACAGGTAGGTTCTCTTCATTGACCTGGGCCACGTCCTGTGGCAACACAGATGGAGCTTTTCAGTGACAAACTACACTGGAGTCCCCACCCTCTACCCACCCCTCCCCACATGTCTTTAGAGATGACTCATCTCTTCCCGGCTAACCCATAACTTCCCGGGAGACATGGTCTCCTTCATGAATGCCGAAGGAGATGAAGAACCCTGAACTGGGGGGTCTGAGATGCTGAACACAGAGGCCGTGCTCTCAACTGCATGGGGCAGTCACAGTGCAGCAACTGCTACTGCCCAAGGCCTCCGAAACCCCACTGCTGGGATGCGGGGTCCCTTACTACACGTCTGACACTTAGAGGCATGCCTAGGACCGGATGGCCTGCTAACTTGGGTTTCCATGTTAAACTACGAAAGCCGTGAGAGTCGTCGGGGACTGGGACACAAAGGAATCCCAAATTCTACCTCTTCGGGGTAAACAGAACTGAGAAAGTCACAGTGTAGGTCAGCCCTACAGAAGCAGCAGTCAAGCAGATGACCGTGTTACCTAGGTCTCCTTTACCTTGGGAATGAACCACAGCCAAGAACTAAGCAATTTCTGGGGCTCCCCGGGCAAGGCCGAGGGGATCTTCCTAGAGGAACTGTCAGCATTCCCAGGCTGCGGAGCAACGGCCGAACAGCGGCGACTCCACACTTTTACTAGGACTTGGCCAGAACAGGCCCTGTGTACAATCCTGGTCCCGCGCCCTGCCCCCAGGCCCCACCTGAACAGCCAGCACCAGGCGGATGAGGTCCACCACCACCTCCTCGTTGGCCAGCTCGATGCTGATGAGCACCAGCAGACCGTAGAGCGCCTCGTAGTGCTCCTGCACGTTGCTCTCCTCCTTGCAGCTCAGGTAGATGTGCCTGTACAGCTGCTGGGAGTGCTGCAGAACAGGGTGGCAGAGGACAAGCACAGTGGGTGGGTAGGAGCAGAAGTCGTTAGAGCAGACCCAGCGGAAGTGTGCCATTAGGCACAGATGGGCCCCGGACACATGGGCAAACCCAGCTGTAGGAGCGGCACGTAACCGTGGCCTTAGACTGGCTCAGCAGGGGTGGCCCAGGTAGTGAGGATCACTGTGGGCTTCAGGCCCGGGGTGGGGGTGAAGGGGCAGGGCGGGTACTGGTTCACAGATCACCCCCATTGCAGAGAAGGGCAGGCTTTGGGGCAGCGGTCAGCAGTGAGTTGGGGACAGGAAGGTTGGGCCTACAGGCCTGGCCTCTTGGGGGCTCCTTAGCTACCTTCTTCATGAAGACGGTGTCCTGTCGGGAGCACTTGTCCACTTTCAGCTTTAGGACCGCGATGTCACTGAGGGTGCTGGACAGGGACAGAGGGACCCCTCAGCCCTGGGTGAGCGTCTTGCGCTCGCTCACACAGTGTCACTGGGCTTTATCCCCCAAGGCATCAAAGCCTCCTGCACTCTCCTGGCCCTGGTTCTCAGCCCAGTCTCCATTTTCACCCACATTCTCAGGTTCCTGCTCTTTTCTCTTAAGCCTCAGTGCCCTCCAAATTCTCTCAGTCTCCAATGACAACACCACATTCCTTCTTCCCCCAAACCGGAACTCCCGTGAGCGCTTCCTTTTCACCTTGCAGACCTCCAGGCACACTTGTACCTCAGTCTCCTCCCCTTGCAGGATTCCAAGATCGATGTGGGGATCACCCTGAATATAAAACCTGCCCTCCCGCCGGGGTGTGAGGTGACTGTCCAGGAAGACAGGGAGTCTTTTCCTCATCACAGGTGAGAGCCCAAGTTCACCTGATGGTGGAGAACTTGTGGCGGTTGCCATGGCGATCGATGAAACTGATGAGAATCTCTAGGACAAAGAGACGGATTTCCGCATCCTCCATGAGAGCGGTGGAGAGCAGGCGGTCCAGGAAGTTGCTGGGCAGCGCTGACATCATGTTGCTGCACTGGAAACCTGTGGATACCTGCAGGGGCCCAGCAGAGGTGGGCCTAGGAAGGTGTCCTTCCTAGGTGCAGCCAGCAGGTGGAGAGACAGCCCGCAGAAGTGGCGTCTGAGCGCGTATCCATCCGCTCCCTCGCTCTCAGGCTCTGGATGCTACACAACTTTTCTGAACACTCCAGCATCCACCTAGACAAACTATTTGGGATGGCTCAGGACACAGATGGGAGGACAGGGACAGGACAGGGTGCAGGAACCCTGAATGCTAAAAGCAAGCAAGGGATGAGTAGCAGAGAGGAACAAGGGCCAGGGAGCTCCAGGACACAACGTTGCAGTGTCAGGGGACGACACCATGGGCGCAGTGCTTCAGCGAGAGTGTGGACGGACACGAGAGCCACAGAGTGGGAGACCCATCTGGTTAGGTGTCTCCCAGTACAGAGGCAACAAAAGTCAGTCCAAAGGCACGAACAGATAACACTGTCCAAGGTCCAGCCCAGCAGAGCACCGCAGTGACAGTGGTGTTCACTGAGGCGGGGAGCAAGTGAGCAAGCCCCAGCCTGCCACCTCCGTGAGGTGCCGGGCACACAGGAAGGCCACGTGGAGGACGGAGGCTGGAGCAAAGGGAAAAGATCCACGTGGGGATTGGGGTCTGTCCAGGCTGGTACGGCTGGAACAGGGTCAGGGCAGGCAGGAGATGGGGTCTGGGGAGGCAACGGCATGGGACCCTCCAACTTCCCAGCCCTGCTACAAT
The DNA here is from genome assembly GCF_012274545.1 of Fukomys damarensis. Taxonomy (NCBI): domain Eukaryota; kingdom Metazoa; phylum Chordata; class Mammalia; order Rodentia; family Bathyergidae; genus Fukomys; species Fukomys damarensis. The sequence goes on along the minus strand of NW_022900914.1, from coordinate 6,664,405 downwards.
CCACTCCAAGATAAGGGGCAGCACCAGGACAGCATCTCTAGAAAACTCCCCCGGGGCTGCCTTTAACAGCTGAAGAGATGGAGGGAGAGTGGCTAGATCAACGCGGCTGTGACACCAGGGCCAGGGCTGGACAGATAGTGCTGGAGGAGCACATCACAAAGCCCCACGCAAGGCTCCAGGAGCCTTGGCGGCTGTGGGAAACGGTGTTTGAGAATCCCAGACTGAGGCTTCAGGGAGGAAAGAGGCAGACGAGCTGTGTGAGGTTGCACACTTCTGTATCCCAGCCCTGAGGGAGGCTGAGGCAGGAGGGTTGCAAGTTTGGGTTCTGCTTGGGCAAGTTAGCAACTTTGCAAGATCCTGCCTCAAAATATAAACAAATAAGTCAGGTAGGAAGGGCTGGGGATGTAGTTCAGTGGCAGATAATCCCTGGATTTGACCCCAGTACTAAAAACACAGAGGGAAAGAAAACAAAAAAATGAGCCTTATGAACTGCTGTGTAGGGAAAAGATGGCAGCAGGAAGATGAGACAGGCACAGGGCCAAGATTTAAGTCGGGGAACGGAGGGAGACAGGACCTGGGAAGGGTGCTAGAAGGGAGATGGGTAGGAACCAGAAGATGCCATCTCAAGATACACACTGCCTAACTGATGGGGTTATTAGTAGCCAATAGGAAAACTGCAAAAATAAAAACAGGTATCTGCCCTGCTCTGGGTGGCCCCCAGTTTGCATAGCCAGCCTGGCTAGTGAGTAGCTGGAATTCAGCCCCTCACTCATCCTTCTGGCTGGGCACATTTGTGCAGTACGCGACTTGCACAACTGTACGTGATGGCCTTTTAGTCTCGTGGAAGGAGATGTGTCCTGCCATGTCCTGAGACAGAGCAGGAACGGGAATAGGGGAGGCTCACCTGAAGGAGGGATTTCAGCAGCATAATCTGGGTCAGCCGATTCCTGTTCTCCCTGTGGGCCAGAGACACACACACCAGGCTGTAGATGCGGGTGGAGACCCGCACTTGTCAGCCCAGCGCTCCCCATGAGGCTGATCTTGGGTACCCAGGATGGTGACTTCCAGACTAGGAAGCACGCCAGGGAATTAACGCTCCCCCTGAAGAGCGCTCTGAGGGTCCCACCAACCGCTGAAGAGGAACTGCGTTATAAAAGGAGGGAAGAGGGCAGAGCCTCCGCTTCAGAGCACAAGGCTCAGGAGGGGCCAGGGCAGCCGCTTACCCCGTCCTCCCAGCGTCCACGGCGTGGTGCAGGGTGGGCAGCGGCACCTTGCTCATGATGAAGAGGATCACCTCAGAGCGCTGGTAGGTGGGCAGCGTGCTGGCGAAGGAGCCTGCGGGGAGAGGCCGAGAGGGTCAGCTGGTGAGGCCCACGGCCGGGGGCTTGCTCTAGGTGCAGCGGGGCAGCTGAGGGAGCTGCGGGCACTGAAAGGAACAGGTGTGGGTGCCCCTGGAGGAAGGGCTCAGAGTCCTTTCTGTCCCTGGCCTGTTTACCCTTGAGGCACTGTGGTTTCGGCCTTGGCTCCCTCACCGGGGAAGGAAGTATGGAGAAGTTGGGCAGGACGGCACAGGGCGGGAGCCCCAGCCACTCCCTGGGGCAGGCCCTGCCTCTGTGGGCTCTGACCTCATTGTCCCACCCTGCTGCCTTCTAAATCAGAGGAAGCTCAGAGGGCCCGGGCAAGAAGCCTCTGAGGTGAGGGGCTCCTCACACACTTGTGGGGCGGCTTTGATGAAATCAGAGACCTCAAGATTAAGGGGCAAAGTAACTCCCGGGTCCCTGACCTGTCACTTGTCAAAATCACGTTTTGTGTTTTCTTCTGAGGCAGACAGAACAGTTTTTACTAAACCCTTGACTCTTCACTCGGACCTGAGATGCCCAACAGGTAACTAAAAGCAGAACAAGGCTTCACCTTAAAACTTCGGACACTTGTATTTCAAGACTCTAAAGTTATCAACAGAGCAGAGTTAACTGGGCCTCAGCTTCCCCAGCCTGATTCACTCCCCTTCAAGACGGAGAGCACCAAGGAAAGGGTGACATTTAGGATTCACAGTCACCCAGGTACTGGCCCCAAGTCCCAGACTGTTCATGGTGGAGAGGCCTCCAGCTTCCTGCTGCTGTCCTGAAGGGGAGTTACTGGTGTCCCGGGACATGCAGGGCCTCCCGCAAGAGGCCACCATGAAGACAGCCATCACCTCCCTGGGACAGACACTCCTTAAGCAAGGAGGGTTCCCTGGAGCTGCGACACCAGGACTGACTGACTGGCCGACCCCATTCCACTGCAGCACGGAAAAAAAAGGGCCTCCGTTCTGTGGTGCACAGGCCAGGCTGAAACCCTGCACCAGAGTGCGCCCCTCCAGCTACTGCTCAGACCGGAGGCCTCTCCCTTCTGTTTCTCAGCCTCCAGGAAAAGCTCTGGCCTGGAAATGCGTCCTGGCGCTTTAACTTTTCCTTTCTACTAAAGCAAGGACCCACACTGGGCAGGGACAGCTCTAGTTCTCCACATCCAGGTGCCCCTGTGCCCTCCTTCTCTTCCTCTCCCTCAGTCCCCGCAGCCGCTTGAGGAGGAACAGAGCTCAGGCTGAGAAACCTGTCCAGGCTGTTTTGTGTTTCACCCAGGGCCAGCCTGGGTCAGATTGCTCAGAGCGTACACCCCGTGTCCCCCGCGCCTCCCCACCCCGTCTCCCGGCCCCGCCCGGTCCCCACCGATGGTCTTGATGACAGCCTCCTGGAACATGCGCTCCTCCTGTTCCTTGATGATCTTGGTGCCCAGGCTCAGGGCCCCGTCGTAGCTCCCGGTCAGTGCGTAGTCGATGCTCAGCCGCAGCTGCCTCAGCAGCGTGTTGAACATCTCCAGCACCGTGGGCCCTGGGTGCAGCGAGCGGGGTGGCAGACCGCAATCAGGGCGGGAGGCGGCCTCTGCAGCGCACGGCCGTCCCGGGGTCCGCGCCT
>NW_022900914.1:6628098-6661327 GCF_012274545.1 Fukomys damarensis | reverse complement strand
GCTGGATAACCAGGTGGGAGTGCTGCGGCTGAGGGAGGAAGGCACGCCGGTCCGAAACAGCACCCCCGGGGCAGGGCAGCCCCCTCCCGGGGCCCAGGGCTTGGGGCCTTCCCAAGGCCGGGGACACCCGGGCCGTGCCACATTCTTCTCCTGGTCCCTTTCACCTCAAAGGCTGAAAAGTTCCTTAAAAACATCACCACCTTTCTTCCTCTTCCCTGGCCCAGGGCTCACTGGCAAGGTCCACCCGGGGCCAGGGGGCTGCCATACCTGAATCGAGTACATGATGATTTTGAAGCAGCGGATGGCGAACACCTTGGGCTCCCACAAGCAGTGGTTATCCAGATGGCTGTGGGGGTGACAACGTCGGGGTGATGTGAGGGGGACAGCTTGGGGGCAGAGGTGAACTCCTGAGAGCCCCTGGTAGTTCCCGGGAAGTGAGGCGGTGCTGACAGGTGGAGGTGGAGGTGAAGGGCGTGATCTAGCCCGAGCTGGATGGGGCACGGGAACCAAGCTGGGCATCCGCACCCCACACGAGGCACCCTCCCCTTGGTAGCTCTGCTGTCACGATGCAGGAAACACAGGTACCGAAGGACACACCTGGCCGTGGCATCACAACTGTGCCATCTCCCCAAGCCAGTGGGAAGATGCCAGGCCTGGGACATTCCAGGGCCGAGGGCAGGAGGGGCAGGGGCACTCAGCTCACATGAGAACAGGCTTGATGGCATTTTTTATATTGCCGAAGGCTGCCCGGCCCAGCAGCTCCCTCAGGCACCTCTCCGCCAGCTCCGCCGGGTTCTCTTTCTCCTTCTCTGGTGCTTGGAGCGGGGAGGGAGACCGGCTGTGGAAACAGAGCCAGTGGGTGGGTGGGGCGATGCTGGGAGTCGGGCTTTGTGCATCCCTAGGTTTCTGTGCTTCCTCCACGGAAACGACATGGCAGGACAAGCAGGAGCTTAACGGAGCCTGCACCAGGCAACGGGGAGACGTCATGGCCGTCAGAAATGAAACCGTAAGGAAGGCCGGAGCGGAGGAAGACTGGGGCAGACGGCCTAGCTCCCCTTCTGGAAATTCTGAGGCGCCTCGCTGGCGCCGTGAGCCAGGTGAGGGGTGGAGCACGGGTGTTTCCGTGTACCTAAATGGTCCCCGAGGCACAAGGAGTAGATCCTCACACTGACCACTGACCGGATGGGAAGCCTCAGGGCGCCAGGCTCAAAGAGCTCGGCAGTGATCCCAGAAACAGCCGCTGGGGGGCACCACCCCCTCCAGTGTCACCTCCAGGCTCAATAGCCAGAAGGTGACAGATGTAGTCAGCACACATCTTTACCCAGCATGGGGTACACAGCCAAGGTGAGACAGCAACGTGAACCTCCCATCCCGTGCCACAGGGGGAAGCCCAAGTTTAGGGGCTCCCAGATTAAAACCCACTTGTCTGCAACTCTTTTTCAGTGGCTGTGGCTGATGAGGCACATTGCGTTTTGTTTGTGGTACTAGGGATCGAGTCCAGGGCTTTTGCAGTGAGCTACATCTCCAGCCCTTTTTAAAAAATATATATTTTATGTTGAGACATAACTCTTTTTAACTCACTAATTGCCTTGGGGCTTGATCTTGCCATCCTCCTGCCTCAGCCTCCCAGAGTTTTGGGATTACAAGCATGCACCACCACACCCAGCTAAGCAGGCCTGAAATAGAATCAGGAAGTGAGGGAGGAAGGAAGGTCCAAAGGGAAAGCCCTCAGTAACTGGAGCCTTGAAACACACTTTAAACCTTCCTGGCCCGCTGCTTCCGGAGACAAAGGAACCTGACTCTTGGTCCTTTGTGTTCCCAGTAGCACATGTGCCCCGAGGGAGGCTGGCGTTATGATTGTCCTCCCTTCACTGTCCTGCGGAGGCAGAGGACAGCAGCCAGCAGCTTCCTGGGGGCCAGCTCTGACTCTGCAGGACACGCCACAGGCCCGACCCCGTGGGCGCAGCAGGCTGGCGGCACTCAGGATGCCCACATCCAGGCGCTCACCTCTCTGCCTCCTCCCCATGCTGCAGGTTGAAAAGCAGCGAGGGGACGATCTTGTCCATGTGTTGTGGGTCCCAGATATTGGCCTGCAGTTCGTCATTCACCGTCTTCCTCACCACCCCTTGCAGACCTTTGATGCCTGACATTCGGATTCTGTGAGGAGAGGCGGAACAGGTGTGGGTGTGCTGCTTCTGCAGCCAGCGGGGCAGGGCAGGGCCTGGACACACTGTATCCCGGACAGAGGGAGAGCGCCTGCTCCTCCTCCTCCGGGCCGGTGTCCTGTGCAGTGGGCAGGCCCAGGAACCAGGCCTCTGGCTTGTCCTGGTGACCCCAGGCTGCCCTAGCCCCGGGTCCACCCTGGCTCCACCCCCTTGGTCAGTGCCCGGCCCAGTTTGCCCCAGCCGGCCCAGGCTGGCAGAGATCCCAGCGCTGCAGGGGACTCAAGGGGCAGAAGCAGGGTGAGGAGAGCTGGGGCAGGGCGGGGTCTGCAGGGAGGCACCAGGAGCTATGGCAGAACTAAGTGGCCAAGAAACCAGGGGGCAACCACCCTCATGCCCCAGAGCCTACTGTTCTGGCCGTGTGGGAAGGAGTCTTCCTTACTGCCCCTTTATTTCAGCCTGAAGTTCCTTTTATTCTCCTTTTTTTTTGGGCGGGGGGAACAGGGTCTCACTGTGTAGTTGATATTGACCTGGAACTCACTATGTAGCCCAGGCAAACTCACAGTGATCCTCCTGCCTCAGCCTCCCGAGGGCTGGGATTACAGGCGTGCACTACCACGCCTGGCTATTCTCCTATTTTTTAAAATAAAACTTTTTGATTATATGCTAATTATAAAATGTATACTCCCACCTTCACCACTCACAGATGACCATTATTGGCATTTTGACATGGGAATCGAACTCAGGGCCTTGTGCCTGCTAGGTGAGTGCCCTGTTATCACACTACACCCCCAGTCCTTTATGTATTCTTTGGTACTGGGGACCAAACTCAGGATCTTGTGCTTATGAGGGAGGCGCAGTGCCACTGAGCTAAATCTCTGGCCCTCCAGTCCTTTATTTTTTAGGGTGAGGAGGGAGATACTAGGGACAGAACCCTGGGCCTTTTCACTAAGCAATATCACCAGACCTTTTAATTTTCTTTTGAAGGAGGAGCTTGCTAAATTGTGCAGACTGAGCTTGAACTAGCACTATTCCTGCCTCAGCCGTCCAGAACGCTGGCCCAGCCCTTTTTATTTTACTTTGAGACAGGGTCTCGCTAGGTTGCCCAAGCTGGCTTTGAACTTGGGCTCTTGCCTCATTCTCCTCAGTAGCTGGGATTAATTACAGGCTGTGCCACCATGCTGGCTGGCAGCTTTTCTTCTATACATAATGTATAACAGAATTAAGAGCTGATAGCATATTTAATTTGTATTGGCTTTTCTCCTACATTAACAATCTAGGCACTTTAAAAAATATCATTAACCTTTCATAAACACATTAAGTGAACTTTCTAAACCAGGCCCTTACAGGGCCTTTAAAACTGTTTCTAATTTTTTTGCCATTACAGTAATGCTATGGTGGACCCCACTGTATACATTTCATTACATTTCTGAGCCCCTGGCAGGAGTGGAATCAAGGACCCGAAAGCTGGGAAAGCAGAGTCTCCCAGTATTTCCAGACCACACACCCAGGCCCAGCACAGGCTGCAGAATGCTGTCCCTGGGGCCCTGCGGTGGCACTGGGGTCCATCTTAACATCCGACCCCATTCTATGGCTCAGAAACCCTCATGTCTTGTTGCTATTTTGGTTCACATCCTTTTGGTGATTCTTCGTGTCGAGCAGTTTCGCTAAATGCATATGTAGTTGCAGTTGCGTTTTCAGCTCCCGTCTAAGTGAGACCCTGGGTCTTTCCCAGCGACTGTCCCTGTGGGAGAGGACCACAGATGCCCGCTGGCCACTGTGCCCTGCCCCACCGGGCCCCATGTCAGAGGCTGTGCAGGCACCGGGCACTGCTCCCTGCACCTGCCGTTGTTGCCTTCAGGTCAAGGGCTCTCCCGGTGTACCCCTGAGAGCAGCTCAAACTTGTGGACTCGCCTGTCCCACCCACGAAGGCCAGGCTGGCAAGAAACCAGTCCAGTTTGGAGGAAAAATGCCTACCCGAGCTTCCTTGTGTGCAAATGTGAACGCATGTTTTTTTCAGTACTGGGAATGGAACCCAGGGCCTCATGCATGCTAGGCAGGCACTTAAAAGTAAGCCACACCCTGGCCCCATGAATTAATTTTTCTTCTTCTAACTATCTCACACTTCTTCAGTTTCCCCACCTGTCTGATTCTAAGGCATCCAGGGCTGACTTCTTCAAAATTAGATCAGAGAAATCAGGCTTGGGGGTAGAAGAAACCTACGGTTCTACTGGGTCCCATGAGTCTCTGAAGCCAAGGGGAGTGCACAGAATGCTCCAAGGGCCACACGCGCGCGTGCACACACACACACACACACACATGCGCGCCCGTGGTGGGTGACCTTGGCTGTTCTCTCAGAGGCCTCCCAGAGCAATGTGGCCCTAGTGAATGGAAACCCAGCGCCTCAGCCGTCACTCAGGGCCCTGAACAGACTGAGGATGAACACAGAAAGGGAGCCCAGGGAGGACAGAGGAGAGGAAGGAAACAACGGTGCCGGGAAGACACTCCGTTCTCCCAGCAGCCTGTCAGGGGTGCCAGGTGCCAGTCTGGGGGTGCTAATGGCAGTGCCTGGCTGCTAGCTACGGGCCTCAGCAGCCTCCCTCCAGCAGTCTCCCTCAGGAGACTCCTGGTCTGCTCGACGCCTGCACATGTGTGTACACCTGTGCGCACGTGGAGCAGCCCCAGGGGCCAGCACATTTGACGGCCACAGCTTCTCTCTCCCACCTTCCTTATGCCTCCTCTGCAGTGGTCTGTGGGTGCTTGGGGTGTTTTTTGTGGTGCTGGAGATGGAACCCCGGCCTTGCGATGGAGGGACTTCTGCCCTGTCCTGCAGGCCAGACCACTGGCTCATGCACAGGGGTAGGCCGGGGTCCGGGCCACAGAGGTGCTCATGGGATGAAGGGTGGCAAAGTCTGAACAGACAAGGAACTGGCCCGGGGCTGGGGTGCCACCCAGGTGAGCTCTCCAGCCCCTGCAGCTGCCTACGTGGACGCTGTCCCTGTCCTCCTCCTGGGCCTGGTTCTCCTGGGTCACACTCAGTAGGCTGAGCCTGCTTCTGTATCCCACAGGGCCAAGCCACACACCACCTTGCTCACACGACACTCATGTCAGCACTGGTTTAGTGGTCTGTGATCTTGCTTGAGGCTTTACTTCTGTACGATGACCATATTTCTGTGAGTTAAGTGTTTTTACAACTCGAGTGTGGACACAGAAGTGCTTCCTCTAATTCAAGATGTTTATCTGAAAGCTTTCACTCAGTCACTCAGTCAACAAATACACGTCCAGTGTCAGCTGCTCAGAGGGCTGCCCTTGACCTCCACAGGGAAGCACAGAGTTGGGCATGACACAGGCCTTTAATCCTAGCACTTGGGAGGCTGAGGCAGGAAGATCGCAAGTTTGAGCCCAGCCTGGGCAAATTAGCAAGATCCTGTCTCAAAATAAAATGTTTTTAAGAAGAGTTGGGGATGTAGCTCAGTGTGAAGGCCTTGGGTTCAATCTCCAGTACTCTCCCCCCAAAAATAATAATTATAAAAGCATAAGCAAATTGCTTAGAAGCTTGTTAGGAGATGGGTACGGGGTGGGGGCAGAGCAGGGTGTGGGACTGCTAGAGCCCCAGATGGGGGTGTCCTTGTCCCCGTGAGACCAGCATGGGAGGAGACGGAGGACGAGCAGCGGGTGGGCTGCGTGTGGACTCGGCTCTGTTCTGGTGGTACAATTTTGCCAGATCCAGTGGCAGTTGTTTCTACCTGACTACTTGCATTTAGTGTTTTTTTTTTTTTTTTTTGTACCGGGTATCAGACTTGGGCCTTGTCCTTGTGAGGCAGTGAGGCAGGCGGCGGCACCTCTATGCTAAATCCCCGGCTATGTACTTCTGACTGAGGTGTGTGCGGTGTGCCCTGTCCCTGGTTCAAACTGGGCACAAGGGACGGCTATCTCACATCCAGCCTTGCTGTCTGGCCCCACAGGTTCTTCCCTGGGAGCCACCGCTGGCAGCACAGCGCTGCCTGCCTATCCACCCACACCCGCTAACATGGGAAGACAGGAAGAGCTGGTGAGAACAGACAGTCGTCCATGCTTTCAGGACTGGGGATGGAGCCCAGGGTCTACACGGAGCTAGTACATCCTCAGCCCCACCTTTTTTTTTATTTTGAGACCAGGTCTTGCCGAGTTGCTAATTTGACAGGCTGAGTTTGAACTTTCGATCTTCCTGCCTCAGCCTCCCAGAGTGCTGGGGTGACAGGAATACACCACCATGCCTGAGAAGGCAGGTCGTCTTCTAAGACCCTCTGCCCTGCCCAGGAGCCAGGCAGGCCCCTCGCCTCCCTCTACTCACTTCGTCTTGATCTCCGAGTCCTCGTGGCTTGAGTGGCACATTTCACTGAACCGAGACACGAAGAAGTCATAGCTCCGATGGTAGGATGGCGTGTCCTCCTCGATGTTGGCGAACTTCACGAACTGTGGGGTGGAGGGAGGGACACATGGGTCAGGTCACCCTCACTCCGGTGTCCCCAGGGCCCAGCCTGGCAGAGCCACAGAGCCCTGAGACCCGGACGGCTCCTGCTCGGCTCTGCTTTCCTGGCCCCTGCTGGGGAGCAGCGGAGAGGGGAGATGAGGGCTCCCTCTGCCACCCACAGCGCACACCGTGCAGCCTGGAAGGCTGTCGGGACAGCAGCACTGCAGCTGTGAAAACCAGGGTCAAGGCACCTTGATTTAGAAGAGGCGATTACATTTTATTGTCGAAAATGTGAGCAAATGGCAAGTGTGCCACTCTGGTTAAGGCTTGATCAGCTCTCTGGGTCCCACTGTGCCACACGCTTACAAATCTAAACAGGGACTGAATTTAGCCGAATCCTGCTGAGAAGCAGGCATCATGGACTAAAGGGAGGTAAATTACTGAAAATCTAATATAATTCTTACAAGTTGTTTGGTTTAATGTTATAAATTTAGCACCCCAAAGGACTCTACAAGGATTAGATTTATAATAAATTATATTCGCCATTGTTTTGCCATGTATTATTATTTATTTCTTCCAAATGTGTGTAGGCTTAACAAGGATGTACTGGCCTAAAAATATTTAGAGTACGTCATAATGTTCAGTGCTAATCGAATATTCAGGTGTTTTCCGCTGAAGGACAGGAGGTCAAAACACAAAGCAGAACAGCCAGACGTGGCGGTGCTCGCCTCAAATCCTGGCACTTGGAGGTTGACACAGGAGGACTGCTGTGAGTTCAAGGCCAGCCCGGGCTACACAGCGAGACCTCGTCCCAAACAACAGAACAAAACAACAAAAATACAAAGCATATAAGGAGATCTTTCTTCCAAGCTACACAGATGTATCTGAGACCGAATGTTCTGATATTAGCAATAAATCCATATGACACTGTTTGCAGTACTGATGGTGGCCATACGAGGAGGCTTGTGCGATCACAGCATTACTGATCATGTTCAGAGTTCAGAGTTCCAGAAACAAGGGAAGGCGGCTTGGGACTGCCTGGCCTTCCTGAGCAAGGCTAGCAGATGGACACTCATGCGGATGCTGGGCATGGCTCACCAATATACACTGCTAAGCACTAGTGGGGGGTCACGGGTGCAGCCTGGCCCGGCAGGGTGTTGTCCAGACCAAGGTGACACATAGACGAGTGTTCCAACAGCTCTAGCTCTTAACTGGCGACACGACCTGGGAGTGGGACATTCAATTTTTTTTTAAGGTAGTGGAAATCGAACTCAGGACCTTGAACTTTCCAGGCAGGCACAGTGCCACTGAGCTGCATCCCTGGCCCTGGGACGTTCAGTTTTCATGTTTTGGTTTTCCTACATATAAAATGAGCGGCCAGTGTTCACAAGGGTTCTTTTAGGGTTTTAAAACTATCTGCTTCAAATATGATGAAGCAGTTAAAATATGACTTCCTGCGTCTGTGTAAGGGTGTACACATTTTAGAATGAAAAAAAAAGACTTTAAAAAGTCAACAATTCCGGGGATTTAGCTCAGCGCAAGGACCTGAGTTCAATCCCTGGTACCAAAAATAAATAAATAAAAAGTCAACAATAAAGAGGAAAAAAAAGAGTCAAACAAAGACTTTGTCTCAAGTGAATGTCAGGAAAATGAATGACCAAACTTTATGTTCACTGGTTTGAGGCTTCATGACCAACAGCTACGGAGATGAAAGAAACTTCTAGAACATCAGGAACTACCCTAAGCATTTTACATATGCCATTTCTTCTACTTCTTGGTTAGAGAGAGTCGATTCTTTTCATCCTACAAAAAGACTGAGACCTAACTCTGAAGTACTTGGCTCAGCCTGGCAGGAGACCTGGTTTCCACCCACTGTGGGCTTCTCCCACAGCCTCTTGAAAGCTTGGCCTTCTGGGGTCTGCTCCAGCCTTCCTGAGGTGTGATTAAAAATACAAATTACATATATATTTTCAAGGTACACAACAGATGCTTCGATATACACACAGACTGTAAATAACCATGGAAGTCAAGCCAATTAATACATCACTTCTCATGGAAATAATCTAAATGCGCCATGTCAGATGAATAAAGAAAATGTGGTATATGTGTACACACACACACACACACACACACACACACACACACACACGGCATACTGGAATATTATTCTGCCTTTAAAAAGGTCCTGGGCCAGGGATTTAGCTCAGTGGTTCTGGCGACTGCCTCACAAGCACAAGGACTTGAGTTCAATCTCCGGTACTCAAAAAATAAATAAATAAAATAAAGATAAAAAGGAGATCCTGTCATTTCTGACCACAGGGATAAACACAGAAGACATTATGCTAAGTGACGTAAGTCAGCCACACAGACACTGCATGATCTGACTGTGAAGTCATCAACCTCCCAGAAGCAGAGCACAAAGGCTGCCAGGGCCTGGGGAGGGGATGAGGAGGAGACAAACCTTCTTTGGTCTCTGTCCCTGCCCTCTGTGACCTGCAGCACCTCAGACCAAGCAGCCCAGGCTGAGGCACAGGTATGGTGGGGCTGGAGGGGCAAGGATATTTGTTTTCAACCCCACAGAGCAGCAGTCACAGGTTAACCGTGCAGAGTCCACCCTCGACCCCAGACTCACTGGGTTGGCCTGGGGTCTCAGAGAACCACAGCAGGCAGGATCCCTTCTCTCCGCCTCACCCTGGCCCATGAATGCTGGCCAAGACCCCACTCCTGAGGGGTACAGTGGAGGAACCAGGGCCCTGTCACTCTCGGCTCTGACTTCTTCCCCAGGTGCTGGGGAGCTGCAGCAGATGGAGGCCTGCCTGCGTCTGCCTGACTGACCGCTGTCTGTGCTGTCTGGGTGTTTAAGTGTTTCAATGACTACCCCTGGCTGCAGGGTCAGGACTGAGATTAATGTCCATGTCTTTAAAAAATAGTGAGTTCAGGCGGGCGTGGTGGCACACGCCTGTAATCCTAGCACTCGGGAGGCTGAGGCAGGAGGATCACTGCAAGTTCGAGACCGGCCTGGACTACAGAGTAAGTTCCAGGGCAGTCTCAAGTACATAGTGAGACCCTGTCTCAAAAAACCAAAAAACAAAAACAAAAAAAGGGAGTTCCACAACAACACTGAGGGAAGTAGGTAGGGACACGGCACAGGGCTCCTTTTCTAAAGCATCCATGGCTCTCCTCCAGTGGCTTCTTCTGTATCCGTCCCAACTGGGCTGCCACAGCGGCCGACTCCCCCCAGAATGCCCTCACTCTTTTTTCCTGGGACTCTCTCGGTCACAGGAGCTTTGCTCTTCCGTGCTCTTCCTCCCTGGAAATGGCCCAGTCTTCCCACAGGCTGACTTTCCCTGGAGGTGGCTCCGTGTAAGTGGAGTGTGCCCTGCCCCACAGCTGCGGGCCCACCTGACACCGTTTCCCTCACCTCTTGTCATCCGGGGGCCTGGAGAGGAGCTGTGCGGGTAGGGACACTAGGACGTGTTATAGGTGGTCACCAGGGTAACATACATGTGGCAGAGCAACCAAGACAAGCTCGAGAACCGTGCCACAACCATCAGAGCAACCGTGGTCACTCGTGCTCCGCTCCATCAGCCCTGGGCTAGGAAAGATGCAGTTTAACCCGTCATTGGGTTTTTTCCTCCAAGTTTAACGAACGAGTTTATTCATGTTATAAGCAAGTGAGCCAGGTGTGGAGGTGCACATCTACAGGTCACAGCTGCTCCGGACACTGAGGCAGGATTGCTTGAGCCAGGTAAGACCCTGTCTGAAGAAATCAAAGCCAAAATACGCCTCTTGATAGGGACCTTTAATCTTGGTGCATGTATACAATCAGAAACCCTTGTCACTTTTGTGGCACCAAGCCAGGAGCCCACAGGGGGAGCCTGCACCTCAGAAAGTGCTGACAGGCACCACAGGCAGGAGAGGCGGATGGTGACCTCACACCCCAGGAACACCACACAAGGGCTGATGCCACCCCAGGGGGCAGGAGGGTGGGGGCAGAGAAGGGTCCAACGCTGTGAGACCAGAAAGAAGCGGGTGGCCACGCTGTCTTCTCTTCAGGGTCTTCTCACCTCTCAGGAACAGAGATTAGAGAAGACTCAGGGGTGGGGGCGCTCTCTGAGCTCCAGAGTAAAGGAACAGGGTGGATGCAGTGCACACTATTAGTGAGGCTCTTGTTTCTCTGGGTTTCCTCCTCTCAGCTCCTCCCAGAGTCAGCAACCACAGTCACTGAACAGCGACGCTTGCCGTGAGCAGACGCCCCAAACCCTCAGGGAACAAGCAACCCCCTCAGAACACACGGGGAACTCCTTCTGCCCCAACCCACCTGATCTGAAAAACAAATTTCATTATCATTTGACTAATGCCCATTCGCTTTGCTTGGACCCAGGCTTTGTTCTATGAAAAACCTCAAAAGCCACAAGTGGTGTGAGCCCTTGAGGAAGCTGTTCACAGACACGCAGGAGTCCTCATCAGGACAGCCGGGTAGGCCCGTGCCCCTGTCCTTACGATTCCAGCTGACCGGGACTCCTTGAGTTGGCCAAGCTGGTCTCGAACTCTCGATCCACCCGCCTCAGCTTCTCAAGCAGTTGGGCGTGCGCCAGGCTTCCCTACTCTATCTTTAACGCCAGGTATAGATGGCAGCACTGCAAAAGGAGCTCACCCTGCGGTGAGCAACATTAACACTTGTTTATGTACTTTTGCCTCTGTCAGTTTCCCGGATGTAATGTGTCTGCCTCCCTCCTGACACCCCCTCGGCCACTCTGTTACAGGATGTTGGTGACTGCACTTAGATCCACATGTAACCCAGCGTAACACAGCACTAAGATCCTGCACTGAATCGCATCTGCACTCTGCTTCTACCAGAGAACGGGCTCCAAGGATTTGGATGTCAGCACCTCTCGGGGCACAGTGGTCAGCCTACTGCGCCCCAGTGCCAGATACGATTTTCAGCAAGCCCGTGAATTTCCCAGGGTACCTACTACTCCTGGGAGAAGAAGAGTGAGGCCAAAGGGAGCGAGCGACTGAGCACTTCAGGTTAGCTCACTGTGAGGGGTGGAGCTGGGCCTCAGACTTAGGATTGTGACCCTGGGTTCTGTGCTCTTCGCCCTTTGAGCATTAATGTGCATCCAAACTACCTGGGTAGCTTGATAAAATGCAGATTTCCAGCCGGCTGTGGTGGTGCACGCCTGCAATCTCAGCACTCTGGGAGGATGAGGTAGGGGGCACAAGTTCGAGCCCAGCCTGGGCAATTTAGCCACTTAGCAAGACCCTGTCTTCAAATAAAAAATAAAAGAAGGGCTGGGGATGTAGCACAGTGTGAAGACCCTGAGTTCAATCTCCAGTGGGCATCCCCATATCACACAGAAGCAGACTTCTGAGCCACCCCAGGCCTATGGATCAAGGCTCTCTAGAGGTAGGACTTACAGGGTTTTTACTTCCTTTCAGTACTGGAAATTGAAACCAAGATCTTTGCTGCACTGAGC
This sequence comes from Fukomys damarensis, assembly GCF_012274545.1. Taxonomy (NCBI): domain Eukaryota; kingdom Metazoa; phylum Chordata; class Mammalia; order Rodentia; family Bathyergidae; genus Fukomys; species Fukomys damarensis. The sequence goes on along the minus strand of NW_022900914.1, from coordinate 6,649,232 downwards.
TACATCCCTAACCCTCTTTAAAACTATTTTTTTTTTTTTTTTTTTAAATCTTGAAACAGGGTCTTGCTAAGTTGCCCAATTGGGCTAGAATTTTGGATCCTCCTGCTTCAGGCTTCCAGAGAGCTGGGATTACCCTCTTTTCCACCGGTACCTCTCTGGAGATTTTGGGGCAGGTGCTCCACAGACCCTGCAGTCTTTGCTCTGCAGTGAGCTGAGCCAGTAGCTATGGAAATGCTGAGGCTGGCTGGGAGGAGCAGCACACTGGACAAACCCAGGGAGTGTCCTTGGCAGCGGAAGTCAGTTGGGGCTGGGGAGTCAGAGGCCCATCTCTGCTGAAGGACAGAATGGGGTGGCTTGGGGTTAAAGCAGGGCTTGGGTGGTGGCCCTGCGGTGGTTCCATCTCTGGGACACATGGTCCTCCTCCCCTCTGGGGCCTGGGACGGCCTGGGAAGACGGCTGATCGCTCTCTTCCTGCTAGGACACCGGCTCTTGTGCCATCCATGTGATTGCACAGGGTCTGGGCCCCTTCACAACCCTGGAGTGGCAACAGGACTCACTAACAAAATAAGTGCCCTTCCGGTGCCAGCCTCTGAGAGCTTTGTAGGCGCTCTGGGTCTGACAGCTTGGTGGGAGGAACTTCCCTTCTGAGCTGGTCAGGGAGCGCTGGGCCGTGGTGTCCCTCCTAGACAGTCCCTCCCTGTGCCGCTTCTGTAGCTTCTAGGGGGCGACAGGAAGTTTGGTGACCATGATTCAGAGCGCCTGGCTGGGTTGTTATCAAGAGCTCACATCCACCATGCAGTCCGCCTGGGAAATGGCCCCAAACCTGTGCCTTAGTCACTTTTCTCATTGCAGAGACAAAATACCTGACACCAAAGTTAAAGGGAGAAGGTGTATTTAGCTCCTGTTTGTAGAGGTTTCAGTCCGTAGTGGGCTGGCTCCAAGGCAGGGTGGCGCAGCAGAGGGACAACAGGTTCCTAGTGGGCCAGACTACGGTAGCAAAGCATCAAGGGACCTTAACAGCGTGTTCCTGCCCCTTTTATCTTATTTAGATTATGTGGGGCAGGGAACACTCACACTCTTAATCCTAGTGCTCTTGGGGCTAGCGCTGCGCCACAAATCACACAGTCTATCTACAGCCACCTCCATGGGCCCCACTCCATGGACATGAGGCTTTGGGGGACAACTCAACACGAGCCCTAGCACCTGGGGAGATTCGGCTTGGCCTTGGCTTCCCGGTCAGGCCCCCGCTACTCTTCTAAGAGGCGGTGTGGGGTTGTGAGTATGAGGAGGGGTTGGAGTCATGCTCTCTCTGTGAACCCCAACTTCTTTGCGGATTGTATGGTGACCTGGACAAGTTACTCAAGCTCCCTGTGCCTCAACTGCCCCACCAGTAAAACTCAGGTAACAAAAGCACCTGCCCCGTCGGACTGGCATGACCAAGGCTCTACCAGCCCTGCCTATCAAAGAACAGTTGCTCCCCCCACCTTGCCGCGGCCTCTTTGGCTTACTGTCCATGAGTTCTCACAGGGCCTGTCCACCTGCAGGACTGGTCACTACTTTTCTAAATACTCAAGTCAGCAGGGACTTCCCATCTGCTTTTCCTCCGCCATTGCTAACTTATACCTTACAAACGGCTTTTATCTAAATGCTCCTTGCATAATGCATGAAACTGTGAAAGAATAAAGATGAGTTTTTCCCTTTTTTTAAAGATATAGCAATGAGGAAGGTCTCCATAGCAACAAACTGGAGACACGTAACATGTGACATTTCAAAGGCCACGGGCACTGCTAGGGCTACCCTTACAAGATCAAAGTTGCAGCTCTTTATGTGCAACAAAGGGTATGAGCTTGCAGGAATGGATGCCACCCTCCAGGACGGGCAGGCAGGAGCCAGGGCTGTGTGAGAGCTAAGGTCACTGAGGGCCTGGCTGAGGAAGAGAAAGCAAGCTCCAGATACTGACGCTGCACACACAGCCTCCTGGGCTGCGCCAGGGGTGCTGAGAGGGCCAGCTGCACCGTGGCACCAACCAAGTCTCTCTGAGGAGAGCCAGCCTTTCCCTCCTCTATGGCCAGACATTGCGAGCCACCAGCAACAGGACCACAGGGAAGCACACTCTCTCACAGAGGCTGAGGCCCGCCTCTCTCGCAGCCTTCAGACTGCTGGCTTTCCCGCTGCATTTACCTACCAGGGTGGGGAACGGGAGCAGCCTCTTCTGGCTGGAAAGCCGCATGGTTTCAACTTGTGTGCTGCCTGCCTACTTCTCCTTGGAGTCCTGGTTTTCGTTTTATTTTACAATATTGGGAATTGAACATGGGGTCTTTGCACTAAGCTCCATCCCTTACCCTTTTAAATTTATTTATTTTTCCAGCGCGAGGGATCGAACTCAGGACCTGATGCTAGCTGGGCAGGCTGCATGAGCTACATGCCCGGACCTTTCATTCTTTATTTTGGGACAGGGTCTTGCTAAATCACTAGGTTGCCCAGGCGGGGCTCAAACTCTTGATGCTTTTGCCTGCGCCTCCCAGAGTGCTGGGATCACAGGTGTGTGTTACTGCGCCCAGCTGCTGTTCTGACCTATCACGATTCCTGGAGCAGTCTTCACCACAGTCAGCCAACAGTCCCTGTAATGTGATCACACTGAGGACATCCTGACCACCAGCCAAGGCAGAGAAATTCCCCGTCCACCCACATTACGCTGACCTGCCTTCAAGAGTCTTTGTAAAACCTGCTGCAGCTCTAAGAATGCCTGGGAATAGCTAGTCCTTGCCACTCTGGAGAAGCTATTCCTTCTGGCCCGAGTGCCCCACGTGCCCTGAGGCCTGCAGTCAGGAAGCATGGGCCTCGAGGCGCCCTGCTGCCTTGAGATCCTGTCTTTCTCGTGCTGAGCCTCTAGCCTGGGCATCTCAGTGGCCCTGCAGCACTGGGCCACCTGATGCCATGGAGCCCACCTCTAGCCCACTGGCTGCTAGGCTGGCGTTGGACACCACCACTTCTAGTCCGCAGATGACTGTAAAATCAGAGTTGATGGCATTGTCCAGGGGAGCTAATGGAGTGAGAAGAGGGCAGAGCACAAGAGCCTTGGAGGCCACAGACCTTTCAGGAGCACCCAGAGAATCACTGAAGGCAACAGGTTTAGCTTCCTGAGGCTGCTGTAATGAACGACCACAATTTAGTGGCTGCGAGACTCTGACCTCACAATTTGGAGCACGGAAGTCTGACATGGGCCTGCAGGGCTGCACTGCCCGGGAGCCTCCAGGCAGTACCGAGTTCTTTGCCTTCCCAACTCTCAGAAGCCGCCTACAGGCTGGGCCTCGTGCCCTCCTGTGTTCAAGGACAGCAGTGCAGCACCTTTAGTCTCTTCCTCTCTCTCCGTCTGCCTCCACAATCACACCCCTTTCTCTGGTCTTCTTGGGGATCTCCATTTTTTTTTTTTTTTCAGTACTGGTGAAAAATTGCATTTGTGAGGCAGACATGGCATTACTAAGCTAAATCCCTGGTCCTGAGGGTCCCTCTTCGTTTTCTTCTTTTTTGGTTTTTTGAGACAGGGTCTCACTATGTAGTTGAGACTGACCTGGAACTATGTAGCCCAGGCTGGTCTCGAACTCACAGCGATCCTCCTGCCTCGGCCTCCCGAGTACTGGGATTATAGGCGTGTGCCACCACGCCCAGAGAGGGGCCCTCTTCTAATGGCCCTTGTGATTCCATCAAGCCCACTTGGACAATCCATTTCCAGCTCCTTAACTTGCTGCTGTGTGCAAAGTCCCCTGTCATACACAGTGGCACTCGCAGGTCCTAGGGTCAGGACAGGGACTGTTGGGAGGATGACTCGGTCTACTGCAGGGACTGAGAAGAATGAGGAAGGTGGAAGAGCTGGGAATCCTGGAGAGAGCGAAGGAGGGCACAGGTGACAGGAAGTGTCACCAAAGCACAGCCACCAGGAGAGCTGGGTGGGAAGTCATCGGCATGGCTTCCGCAGATTTCTAACTGCAGACAGAAATGTACTTTTCCCATGGAGAGAGGGCTGGCACCAGCACCCCCCCCAACCACACTGAGCATCCCTAAAAGTGAAACATTCACGGTGCTGCCGGGCACCTCCGAGAGTACGGCTGAGACCTGGGAAACCTGTAGGCTTTCCAAGCTATCCAGAAGACTCTGTCAGTTTGGGGGGCCTTAAACAGGGCCAAGGTTCTCAAGAGATTCCCTGCAGAGTGCAGATTTGTTCTAAGCCAATCTGGGCAGCTAAACCAGGTCTGAGGAAAAAGCTATAGGCAGGGAGAGGTGACTCAAGGTGAGGGACAAGGACTGGTCACAGCGGGTGTCTGCACAGCCTGGGGCCCAGGTTTGGGCTTTAGTAAAGAGCTCCGTGGAGGTAGAAAGAAGCCTCTGACTACACCCATTCTCAGATCTGGGGACAGCACAGGTGCTGTGCAACCGTGGAGGAGTTGTCTGACCTCTCTGGGCCTCTATTTCCCAGAAGAGAAACCTAACAAGTTGAGGGCTTAGTTGAACTTAACGGTTTCCTCTTTCTTTTCCTTTTTTTTTTTTCCCCCTCTGTTTTTGGAGCTCCTCTCCTTCCTTTTCTTTTCCTTGCCACAAAATCTTTTATCCTCTAGATCCCTGCACAGCCACCTACATGGCTCAACGGAAATCTTTCATCAAAGAACTGAGGTCCAAGAAGAGGCCTCTTCCCAGCGTCAGGCCCTGTTTCCTGGTGATGCTATCTTAAAATCTGGTCTACTGGCAATACATTCTTTTTTGGTTTTGGAAAAAAAAAAACTCTTTTATCCATGCTGCAGGATGAAGCAGAAGGAAAGGGTCCAGCACCTTCCGTTCCTCCCCACCAGCCTCCTCTGCTCCCACAAAGCCCCAAGATCTTTTGATCCCCTAGGCGAAATTTTGTAACATTATAGCAAGTGCAAGCATACTGGCAAGTCTCAGATGTTAAGGAGCCAAAGAATACTCGGGAAAGCTCCAGAAGGTCCCGGCCCAGAGACCAGAAGAGCAAACAGGAGAAGGGCAATGCTAGGACAGGCTGCGTCCCGGCCAGAGTCTGAATCTTTCACCACGTCTGAGTTACCTTACTCGGGAGAGCTGCCCTTCTGGTCTCCAGTCTGCAGGGCAGCGATCACTCAGGGTCTGTGCCCCGGCTGGCACAGCGCTGCGTGAGGGGAATTCACAGGACACTCGATTCCCAAGGGTACGGCTAACAAAACTCCTACCCTGTGCTAACATTTGCTACGGGGCACACGGGAGTGGGCAGCCTGCTTCTGTGGTGCCCATGGATACACGACGACTAGTTTATTTCCCATCACATGTTCTCTTCTGGACTGTAGTTACCTTAAACAAGACAACTAAAACAGTATCTGAAGCTGTTGCCAGGACAACCCAACAAAAGGACTGTGCCCTCGGCTAACATATATGGAATTAGTCAAAGGCAGCTGGCACACAGGGAGAAGGGAGGGAAGGGAACAGGCTCTCACTCTGTCCTAGAAAGGAGCATCAGAAGACTCCCTCCTGATTAAACCAACCTGTACAGAACAGCAAGTCGAACCTGCCCCGTGCAGCAAAAATTTGTAAGTGTCAGGTCGAGAAGCCTTTTTTATCTCATGCTCTGCAAGAGAGATAAAGGCCTCAAGTAAGACCGGTAAAAAAGTTGCATCTTAGTGTTTTGAAGAACTGGAGCTTAAAGTATGCCCTAAGGGGAGGGGCAGGAGAGAAGGCGAGCAACGAAAGAATGCAGCTGGAACATTCTTGGTTGTAAATGCACACACTGCACAGGGAGTTCCTGACACAGCTGACAGCTGTTTTCTTACAAATCAGAACCTCCATGAAAACAGCCACTTGTACTGGGACCAGTGACAGCCAGCTCGGAGGACCCACACACACCGAGTGCAACCTGCCTGTGGAATCCACGAAAAGACCAAGCTGATAATGACGGCAGCTGAGGGCACACAGCTAGGAAAGGGCAGAACTGGGGGAGTCCTGCTTCCGGCTTCCTCTCGGTCTCTCCACGGTTGCCAGGCCTTCATCTGCAGGTATCAGTTTACTCTGAAAGATGCAGACACCTGGACCAGCTTTCAGAGGACGCCCAGTGGGGCACTGAGCGGTGCAGGCTCCTTTGTATCTATTTCTCTATTCCTCACTTAAAATTTCTTTTTTCTTTTTCTTTTTCTTTTTGGTACTGGGGATCAAATTCCGGACCTTGCATTTGCAAGGCAGGCGGCGGAACCACTGAGCTAAATCCCCAGCCCCAAATATTACTTTTTTATAGGTTTATAGAAATTACATATGTTACATATTTATTTATATTTTTAAAAAAGTAATACCCGTTTGTTCACACAAGAGGGGACACTGAGACAAACAGTGTGTTGTGCTGAAGGTCAGGGACGAAACAGCAGACCCAGAGGTCTCCCCAGCCCAGCCCATCCCAGCCTCACAGCAGACCCACACCCCAGGCCCGGCTCACCGAGTTGGTGCCCAGGATCTGCAGGTTGGGCTTCTCTGACTCCAGCAGCTTGGCCACCATCTTGAGGAAACTCTCAACGAAGAGGTTGATGCTCTGGCAGTGGCAGGCCATGAGCAGCTGGTCCAGCGCCTCCATGGCGATGCACACGTACCTGGGGAGCAAACTGGCGTCACCAAAGGCCCGGCCCCCACACTCCCAGCGCCCGACGGCAGAACCGGGGTCAGTGTGGCGGCCTCCCTGGTACCAGATCAGAGTGGAGAAGAGCCGCCGGGAAGGAGACTCCCAGCTACCCCACGCGGACTCTGTGTGGTCCAACTGCTTCGGACCTGCCCCCGACTCCGCAAGTCCAAACATAGCAAGAAACAGAGTGATGGTATCTTACAAAGAAGTTTTTAAAAAAAGGCATCACATTCTGTTTCTTAGGGTCAGGTCTTGTGCTAACTCCTACACCAAGGAACCATTAAAGAGGAAAAAATAACGCCTCTGTACTCAGAAATTGTTCTTCCCACTTTTATAAAATGCTGACTTCTTCAATCTATAGAAACTGGGTAGACTTAGTAAGTTATATAATTATTGAATATTACTAGCTGGCTGTCCCTGGGCACACTCACCCCTGGATCAGCTTCCTTCTCAGACACAAAGGCAGCTCCTCTGTGCTCCTTGGTACGTGGGCGCCCCAGCCTGCCCCTCCTCTGGGACCCAGGACACCGCTGGCTCTCCAGCACCCTGCCCTGTACCACTGCGGTCACCCAGGAGACCCGCTGTGTCTTGCAGACCCATCCTGCACCTCTGCAGGCCACTGAGGCAGAGCCTGAGTCCTCAGGGCAGGGGAGCAGATGGGCCGGAAGGAACCCTGTGCGGGGACAGACCTGCCCTGCCAAGAAACCTGCTGTGATCGGGCAGCCCCTGGTGGAAAATGGAGTTGAGGGCAGGGAGAGGACATTCTCGTCTCCAGCACAGCATCCGTCATCTTTTCATAGGAAGGAGTCTGCACCCATCTCGCTGTTATCTTGCAGTGTAAATGAGGCAAATAAAGAAAGGGGTGGGGTGGGCGGGGTCAGGCAGGGGAGGACCTTGAAGGCCTTCTGAGCCCCTGAGCCTAGATTATTGCTTTTCCATTTCCTTTCCTTGCAAAAAAATTTTTTTCCTCAGAATATCCTGGTAAATTTTTATGGGGAATGAAAATTATAGCAACAGTGAAACTGAAACATAAAGAAGTTTAAGGTCTCATTCTCTGAACACATCGCCCTTTGTTCTCCGTCTCTGATCCAATACCAAGGGTGGCATGACTGTGATTATGAACTTGAACTTTTCAGAGTGGCCTTGGAACTCTCCGCATCCGTCCTGTTTTATCCTCACCTTCCCAAGTGTGGCCCATCTGGTAGGCCTATGTTCTCAGAAGGAACAGAACATGGGGATCTTGAGTCATGCCCATGCAGCAGGACTGTGGTCAGAGGTGATCATCGGCCGAGACCGATCTGGGGTTGGGGTGCTGGAAGGGGCCCAGGCTGAGGAGAGGTCCGGGAATCCAAAAGGCCTACCTGGGTACTCAGAACAGAGGGAGTCAGGCAGGAGCTGGGCCTCGGGGAAGGCAAGGCCTGGGTACAGACCACAGCAGTGGTGGACAGCCTGTCTCGGATGTACGAGGAGGGCCAAGCCCAAGGGGTCCGGCATGAACTGGGGGTGAGGGAGGACATGAGGCAGGTTGCAACAGGAGGAAGTCAAGGTCAGGGATCAAGGCAGAAGAGGGTTGTAACCACCAAGAATGCTGGGGACCTGGTGCTGAACAAAAGGCAAGAAGTACCTTGCATGGAGCCTCAGGGAGGGGCTCAGTCAGGGGCACCCCAGAAGCCAGGGGAGCTTTGGAACCTCCAGGGCAGGAGTGGGGCACACTGACTGGGAGCTAGACTTAGTTGGATAGGAAGGCAGGTCCAGGGGTCAGAAATTAGGACTGGCAGGGAGGAAGAGTGGGTAGCTTTGGCAGGGCCAGGCACCATCCCAGAATCACTCAAAGGGCAGCGGCCATGACAAAGGACCTCTTATTCTGGGCTGTTTAAATGTGCCTGGTCAGCCCACTCCCGGACAGAACTTGTGGGGCCCTAACTCAGCCTGGCCCTGGCCCTCCAGCAGGGGTCTGCGGTGTGCTTGTCTGAAGGGGCAGCCATCCTCCGGCCAGCCTCAGGGTCCTCAGGCTGGAGCAGCCTCACCCCGGCCCTGGGTGTCTCCATCCTTGGGGCTCTGACGGCCTCTGATGTGGCACCTGCGTGCTGGTGGTCATCATGAACTAAGCCGAGCCTCACCCGGCACTGCTGTTACCTCCCCCGCTCTCCAGTTTCTAGGGCGTCTCAGTACCTGGGCTGGCTGGCAAGGAAACACACAGAGGTGAAGGGGAGAGATACAGAGACTTCCTTTTGGCTGCACTGCCCTGCTCATTCTACTCCATGTCAGTGAATGGATGACGCCTGAGGATTCATCCTCTCCCCCTCTCTGCCCACGTCTGCTCCCCTCTTGATGCCAAACTCCCACGGACCAGGACCCCCACCCAGCTGGAACCCAGCCCCAAGGTCCACGTGCAAGGGTCACAGCATAAACAGACGTCAGGACAGGGAGAGACGGCCCTTCCCACCGACTACACGTAAAGGCTTTGCTCTTCCAAAGCTACCATCAGTGTCAAGGAAGATGAAGATGCACGAGGCTCTCAGAAGGAGAGGCACGGAGGGTGGGGAGAGAGGAGGAGATGAGCTGTAACAGATTTTTCTTCTCCAAATGTTTATGATGAAAGCCCTCCACGAGGCCTATGGGCTTTAAATACATACATGCCACAGTGGCTATTTTTAACAGGACTAGGCCACTTTTGCACTGCCATCCTAAGGGCGGCAGAGGGATTCTAAGTGGCTCTGCTGGCTGCTTTTACTGAGACAGCCGTCACTATAGCGAGGGCAGGCACAAGGAGTATTAAATGTTTCATGCGCTAGCTGCACATTAGCTGTAGGTTCAATCTAGGATAGAGTGACTTTTACTTGCCGGAGTATACTTTATGTCAAGGCCCTTTATATAATCAGCGCGCAGTGTCTAACCTAATTTTATTGTATAAAATGATCGTGGAAAGGTATCAGTTTGCATTCTGCTTGTTACACTTGGGGAGCCCGATTTAAGATTCACCACAGCTAAGGGCGTAGCTCACTGGCACAGTGTGTGCTCGGTATGATCAAGGCTCTGGGTTTGAGCTCTGGCAGGGGGGTGGGCTCTGGGCTTTCCGGACCTCAGCACCTTGCCAGCACTGTGCAAACCTTTTAACTCTTGTTCAAGGCCTTATCTTCTGGGCCTGGAGGGGGTCTTGGGGTACAGTAGGAGGACAAAGGAGGTCAAGCTGTGGCTCAGAGAGCCAGGGGACGTCAGCCAGTCTGAGGCCAGTTCTGCAGCAGGGGTGAGGGCTGCAGTGGATTTCATCCAAAAGGGCCAGGAAGGTATAGATCGGGCCTGAGAGCAGAAGATCCCACTGAGCAGGATTATCCTGGAAAGACCAGACAGGGAAAATGGGAAGGAGGGAGACGATTATTTCTAAGGCTGCCATCTTCGTCTGAACAAGAAGAGAGCAAGGATTTAAACCAAACAAGAGGCAGGGGCAGTGGGAGGTAGAGACTTGGAGAAAAAGACTCGTGGAGAGCAGGACCAGCAGGACTTGGGAACAGCTGCCTGAAACCCACTCAACAGTTGTCCCTGTCGGTGATGCCTCCAGGGCTGTCCCAGAGTTCTCTGGACACTGGGCCTCTATGAATTGTGGCAGGAAAGCTGGCAGCAAGCTCCTTCTTCTACTGTGGCAGCAACACTGTCCTGGGAGGGAATATTTGGGAACACAGAGAAAGTAGCTACAAAACCCAACCAACCACCATCACCAACAACAAAGAGAAGACCCTGACTGCACCGTTCACGAAACAAATCCTCTCAACATGGGGGTATATTTTCTACCAACTGTGACTTGTGGTGGATGCTCACATTTTAAATTCATTATAAATACTTTGCATGTAATTATGCAGCCCATTTTTTACTTCCTCGGGCAGTTTTTAAAGTAAGCATTTTTATAAACACTACTTTTACTGATCAGATAATATGTAATCAAATGGAATACACCATGATTTACGGAACTCAGCTCTTGTCCTTATTATCTAAGACACTATAATAAACATCTCCACGTGTAAAGGAAGACTGTATTTAAGACTGATCCCTTGGGAACAGGCAAACAGAAATGGACTCACTAGGTCAAAGGGCATGAAGAATTTTGAGGTTCTTGACACACATTTCAGAAGTACTTCATAGAAAGTTTCAACCAGTCAGCACTCTGTCTTCCTACACAGAAGTGCCTCCCTTTTTGCCACTTGTGGTTATTTCTGGAAATACTTGATTTTGTACTAATCTGATAAGATGAGAGCTTAGCATTTCAAGGCTCACCGCCAAAGCAAGTTTGTTGACTATTATCCCATGCTGGCAACAGCTTCTAGCACCATCTGCAAGCCGCTTTTTTGTGACCTTTGCCTCAGACCTCTTTTATTTATTTATTTTTATTTTTTAAATTTATTCTTCCCCAGACAGGGTCTCACTGTACAGTTCAGGCTGGCCTTGAACCATGTAGCCCAGGCTGCACTCAAACTTGCGGTGATCCTCCTGCCTCAGCCTCCTGAGTGCTGGGATTTACAGGCATGCACCACCACACCCGGCCAGACCTCTTCTTCCTCCCACCCCACCCTCAAAGTGTTTGTTATCCTCTACTGATGGATGAGCTTGAATCCACTGTCTTGTTGTTTGACAATATTTATTTTTCACTTTTAAAATTGTGATTCTTAGCTGGGCATAGATACGCATGCCTGTAAACCCAGCACTCACAAGGCTGAGGCAAGTAGACTGCTATGAGTTCAAGGCCAGCCTGGGCCACATCGTGAGTTCAAGGCCAGCCTGATTTACAGCCCGAGACCTTGTCTCAAAAAAATCAAATGAATAAATAAATAAAATTTGAATTTTTTTTTTTTCCTTGAGACAGGGTCTCACTATGTAGTTCAGACAGCCCTGGAACTCACTGTGTAGCCCAGGCTGGTCTCAACTCCCAGCAATCCTCCTAGTCACTTTCTTTTGACTTCTTTTCTCTTCCAAACATATTCTTTCCCTCTCAGAAGATTAATAAATGGGCCAGGGATATAGTCCAGTGGCACCGTGCCTGTCTTGCAAGCACAAGCTCCTGAGTTCGATTCCCAGAACCCCCCCCAAAAAGATTAATAATTTCACTGAAATGTACTTTTAATGGACCCAGTGACCCTAACCTTGCCTTCCTGCGAGGACATGGATAGCTCCTCCTCACTCTGAAGACAGCAGGAGTGTGGAGGCAGGGCATGTCTGAGAATGACTCATGGAACAGAGCTATGCACCCCACCCCACCCCCTCCACCCTGCTCACCCATATCGGTGCCGGCCCACGTCGCGGATGAGCCTCTCGGAGAGGTAGGCCCCGATGCGATCCAGCTTTTCAGGGGCAGAGAGGGCGTAGAAGGTCAGCTTCTCCATGTTGGTCTTCACCAGGCCATCCTGTGAAGACAGGGTTGGAGATTGCCGTGGCCGGACTGCGGAGGGGAGGTAAACACCCCAACCGATCAGTACTGCCACGGCCGTACCGCCAGAACCAGGCTGGGTCTGACACATACTGCGAGCGAAGAACGCATGAACAGCAAACAGAGATACACGCATACACGGTTATGGAACGCGTGTGTGGGGCTGAGTGTGCGGACACACGGGTATGGGAATGAATAAGGAGCCTTCGTTAAAAGCCACTTGGAGTTAAGACGTGCTGGAGCCGGTCACACAGAAGGGGCCCTGCAACCGCGGGGAATTCTCGCCAGGACCCGGAAAAAGTGATCGTCCACGAGACATCAGACCCGAGTCCAATGCGGCTCACACCAGATGCCGGCAGCTCCCAGGGGCGGCAGGGAAGAGGGGGCCCATGGAGAAACTCCTATTAGGAGAGGCAGTGCCCACCGGGCCTCCCCCAGCAGGATCGGTCAGGGCATCCAGTAAACTGCCAACACTGTCTGCAGCCTGACTGCAAAGAGACCACACGCCCTCAGCTTCAAGTCGCTGTGGCCAAGGTTCGGGGGCCAGGGCCCCAAAATGCCCGTAGCGGCCTGATCGGTGACCGTCGTGATGCTGCCAGCTGTGTGACCTACCTCAGGATCCTCGGGGAAGATGTTGTCAACCAGCCTCTTGTACCTGGGGCGAAGGGCACCACAGCAGCCGCACACACCTGGAACGGGACAGAAACATCCATGAGCAAGGCCCCCCGGCCAGGTGAGGAGACCCGGACACTAGGCCAGGGCTAGCACAGCCCAGGAGGAAAACAAGGCCTCGTCCTTCCGGTGTGTGCCAGGCCAGCCTCAGTCCCTTCCTGGGGCACAAGGGAGTGGAATGTGCAGGGGTAAAGCCGGCGTGGGAAGAGCACTAGGAGGGGCGAGGCTCCGTGGGTGGCTCACATTAAGGCCATGTGCGTGTGCGCGGGCACACACACACACACACACACACACACTTCTGGGACAGGACTATGCAGCTGCTTCCTGCAAGTTCAAGTCCGGGAAAGAGGAACACAGCAGAAGAGGGGCGTGGCCCTCCAACACCCCTTCATTTGCTCCCTACCTCATCCATTTTCTGCCCCTCAACGTCCCTTCTTGTGGCCACTTCCAGGGCAGAATGTTATGTGAAACTCTCATGAGGCAATGTGAGCACGACTGTTAGCATCTGAGAGGGTATCTTTAATGCAGCATCACTGTGATATGTGACAGTACAGTGTCTGAGCTGGGCCGGGCGGGGCCATCCAGTGCGTGGCTCTCCGATGCCAGTCCGATGCCATGAAAGCCTAAGAACAACGCAGCACGTTTGCATGGAGCTAAATTATTCCACTGTGAGGACTGAGATGACTTCCTTCTTGATCTTTGGTGATGGCGACAGGAAAGCAATGATAAAAGGAACCCGGCAAAATAACTCTAGGTCTAATAATAAAGGAAACCACGACATCTGGGAACAGCAGCTCTCCTTCAACCTCTCTCCATGCAAGAGCCTCCCCCAGCATCCTGTCCACCCACTGCAGGGCGCAGGCAGGGCGGGGCCTGGGAAAGCCTGTCCCCCAATGAGAAAGGAGCCCTTCACCCGCCCTATTCCAGGAGAATTCCGTTCGTAGAAGCAGTCCACTTGAAATGCAAACGTGCCTGTGGGTCATTGATGAAAGAGTGAATTTCTTCAGTGGGGATTATTTCAACCCAGAACAGCTCTATACCAGGGAGAAGAAGCTTGGGGTGTAGGGCCCCTGTCAGGAGGAGGAAAGAGCAGCTCTGTGGGTCTGGAGCCTCTGGAGACACCAAGGGCACCCAGTGGCTGGGCACTGAGCATCAGGGAGTGACCTGAGACCCCGCAGCCCCACCCCAGGGTGGTCCTCAGCTTCTACCAGCCTCGGGCTCCTCTGGCTGCCCAGCCTCTGGGTCTGGGTGGCACCTGGGTTATACCTCATAATGAAGGGACATCTCCAGAGAGAGAGGAGTTCCCTCTCTGGGACTCAAGCCTGGGGTGTAAGCCTGTGGCTGTCTTGTCCCGTACCTCATGTGGCTTTCAGGATGCTTTCACCCAGTGCCCAAATGGGACATGCACCACCTTGTTTAATCTCCACAACAACTTCACTGCATGGGTACTAAATGTGTCCTCATTTTACAGATGGGGAAATCGATGAATTCAGGGGTTAAGTTACCTGCCAAGAGTCATACAGCTCTTATAAGTGGCACACCAAGATTCGAACCCTGAAAATCAAACTTAACAGGCCACGGACTTCTGCACTGTACCAAGGATGGATGTCCTGTGCTGTCACAGAGCTTGGAAAACTCAAGGCATCTACAGAGAGACAGGACTCTTAGGGCGGTGCATCTCAGACCAAGTGTACAGCTGGGTGCCTGGAGCTCTCCGTCCTGCGGTTTAGGTCCGCGACGCCCTGGCCAGTGGCCACACTGGAGTCTGCAAAGCACCAGGACATGGAGACCATGGGATTGGGGTCAGGGGTCAGGAAGGCTCAGGCTGAAAACCCAGCTCTTCCCATTTCTCACTGTTTTACTTGGAATTATTTAACCTAAATCTCCAGCTCCTTACATATAAAGAAAAATGGAGATGATCGTGGTTCCCACCCAGGGATTAGAGGACGAGACCCGCTCGCTGCCAGGTCTGCCCTTCCCAACTGTCTGAGGAAAGGCATGGAGGAGGTGAGGGGTGCGCTGAGGACTGCACGGTGCAGGCTGCAGTCAGGTGTCTTGCAGGGTAACAGGGAGGCCTGGCAGCCTCTTGCGCAGTGGGGGACCAAACTCTTCCAGAGACGGGATTCCCGGTGGGGAGCTGCGTGTCGGGATGGAGACTAGAGGGGAGGCAGAACCAGGGAGGACTGGGCCCCCAGAGGAGCAAGAGAAGGAGCAGGCCCAGAGGGCAGGATGCCCTTACCCAGCTGGGACGTGCGGCACGTTAGATAGCAACACCCCGCAGGCAGCTGGTGAGGAGGGCGAGGCTCCCCGGAACGACCGGGGCGAAGCCCCAAGGGTCCCCACATCCTGCTCGCTGTACTGCTCTGCACTGCGGGAAGGAGAGGGAGAAGGGAAGGCCAAGCCTGCAGAGCTTCCTGACCCGGTCCTGAGGCCACTGTCTTGAGTGACCCCCCACTACTTCCTGTTAGGCATTTCACCTTTCTCTGCCTCCTTCCCAAGACCCTCCAAGCGGGGCCACTGGGAGCCTCCCAGTGGTAGCAATCCTCGAAAACCCAAACCCCTTAGTCAGTGATCTGATTTCCTAATTCACAAGACACTGGTAGCTGACAATGGTCTACCCAACGGTACGTGCTTTTTTTTCAAAGCCTTAAACTGAGCCTGGAGTGCCTGTAACTCCAGATATTCAGGAAGCTGAAGCAGAAAGACTGCGAGTTCAAGCTCAGTCTAGGTAACTTAGTTACAGTCTGTCTCAAAATAAAACTTTAAGAAAGGGCTCAGAGGAAGAATGCTTACCTATCATGTGTTTACTGGGGGGGTAAAAAAGGCTTAACGCCCAAGAAAATAATCCCTAACAACAGAACCTTTGAGACATTTGGTTGTGTTTCTAAGAAGCGGGTACACAAATGTCTGCAAATACTGTTCTGTTTGGTTCTGGAGTTTTGTTTGTTTGCTTATATATTTTTAATATTTTACAATTTGGGAAATGTAAGGTCAGAAGACAAAATTAATAGCCTGGTTTAGGAGAAAAAGAATATAGAAAAAATTGATAGTACTGTTTAAGTAATTCACCACGGGGTGAATCACAAAAGCAGACATGGCAGACAATTCTAAAGCCAAATGGCTGCCTATATCCCAACAGGAGGCAAGGAACATGGGAAGGGCTCCCTGGGAGGACCGACCTGGGCTGGGTACTCGGAATGTAATGTGGGAGACAGGCTTCACTCTCTAAGGCAAGGGGAAGGCTTTGGCCAGGCACCCATAGCCTCTGGGAGCCAAAGCAGCTCAGGGCTTGGGACCACAAGCATCCCCAGAAAGCGTCCAACCCAAAGCAGGTAAATCCAGAGCAGCCACAGCCTAGCTAGGAAAAGCCAAATAGAGGACGTGAAACTGGGCATGGTGGTACGTGTGCAACCCCAGCTGCTCAGTGGGGAGGATGTTGAGTGTAAGGTCAGCATGGGAACTCAGAGAGGCCCTGCCCCAGTGTAGAACAAAAGGGGTACAGATACAGCCTGGTGGGGGAGCGCTAACCTAGGAGTATGCACCAGCCCCTGGGTTTGATTCCTGGAACTGCTACCAAAAAAATAAATAAATACAAAAGAAGACATTAACATGAAATTGCAAACTGTTCCTTATAAGGAGAGCTTAAGTAAGACATATCCATATCTATATCTATATCTGTATCTGTATCTATTTTTTGTACCAGGATTGAACTCGTGTCCTCACGCTTGCGAGGCAGGTGGCGGAACCACTGAACTAAATGCTCAGCCCTAAGTAATATATTTTTATACATTTATTTTATCTTGCTTCTGAGTGTATCTATTCTTACTGTCAGTACACAGAAGCAGTGGAGCTTAGCAAGCAGCCACACACCTGTGCCAAACTATTTCATTCTAAGCCTTTCATGGAAGACAGAAGTGCTTCCCCCAGCAGCCTGTCTCAGGGGACTGCATCTGGCAGATTCGACCGTGGTACACAAAAGGTAAACACATAAAGGATCCTCTTTGTCACTAGGACCTGTTTTACCCTTTATTTTTTCTTTAAGAGAGAGGGTCTTGCCGTGTTGACCAGGCTGGCCTTGCACTGCTGGGCTCAAGTGATCTTCCGGCCTCAGCCCTGAAGTAGCTGGGACTGCAGGTGTATACCACTGCACCTGGCTTTACCTAATATTTTCATGACTGTTTTGAGGAAAAGAAGAAAAAGCTACAGGGCCAACCTCACTAGTATGAAACTGCTGTGGTTACTGCAACATCAAATCATCATCATCATCATCATTTTTATTATCATTATTATTTTGAGACAATGTCTCACTGTGTAGTTCACATTGGCCTTCAACCCACTGTGTAGTTCACATTGGCCTTCAACTCACAACCCTCCTGCCTCAGCATCCTGAGGGATGCAATTATAGGCATGCATCACCATGCCGGGCTGCAGCACCAAGTTATTAACAGAAAGGCCCAGTAACAGGTTTCAGTGGCTTCTTCCATCTTTAAAACTCCGAGAATGGCCGGTCTGGCCAGGTCCCCGGCCCTCCAGCCCGTGTCTCCTCTGTCCCCACTGCAGGGATGTCTCAAAGACCCCGCCACAGGGCCCCTGTTCTCAACCTCCCCATCCCAGACATCCCCCAGCGCCCCCAAGCTCACCCTCTCGCTTCCCGAGGGCCTCTGCCCACGGTCACCTAGCTGTGACAGCCTCCCTGGCCACCAGTTCCCTTCCGTTTTCTGGGTCTACCTTGTACGTTTTCTCTGCACTTTTCACCGGCTGGCTCCGTGTCCACACTGTGTCCCTGGCTCTGCTGGCCCAGTCCTGCTTCCTTGACCCATCTGTCCCACTGGAGTGACCACCCATGGCCCAGGGCATCGAGCTTCCAAACAAAACCTGAGGCACTGAACACATCATGCCGTGCAAAATCTAGGCTTCTCCCCATGTCCCCATTGCCAGCTCCACATCCCTCAGCTGCAGGTCCGAGGGGCTCTTGCCTCTCCTTTCTCCTGGGTCGATCTTTACCACCTAGAAAATCCCAGCGTTTATACCTGCTCTGTACTAAGCCCCGGCCACCGACCCGGCCGTGTTTCACGTGATACTGGAACCCTACGAGGTAGGTGTGTGGCTCTCACTTTAGATTCGGAGGCCGGACCTGCGAGGTCCGGGTCCTGCCCAAGCTCACACTCTCTGCCCCGAGGCTCCATTCTCCCCTCACTTTCCTCCAAATCCTTCCCCAACAGTGTGAGTTCACCCCGTCCCTTCCTTCCCTTCCTTCATGACAACCACGATGCTGGAAGCCTCCCTGACACCTGATACCAGGTCTGTCACCGGGGCCAGATGGCTGACTCTTTGCTTTAACTCACTGCCTATAAAGCTGTAAAGCAAATGTTTGATTTAGTTTGCTCTATAATCATGAAGTTAATGCGTCCAACCTCTGCAGTAGTAACCCTTCTGACCCAAGAGACTACCACGGGGACAGAGAACCAACTCCTGGGCCCTCATCTAGTACTCATTTAAAGCATGATTTGTGTTTTTCTTCTAAGGCAACTGGGGACTCAAAAAGCAGTTTTTGCTTAAAAAAAAAAAAAACATTAAAAAATAAGTGATTTCACTTAGGCCTCTACATACCCAACAGCAACTTAAAGGTCTGTCTCCTGTATGACCTTACCTTTGGGTCAGACCCCAGCTCAGCACATCAGCCTGCTGACCCTTAAGGGAGTATCTGCCTGAAAGTTGCAAAAAAGGTTGCTTAGCCCTAAATTTACATAACCTGTCTCACTTCCCTTCAAGACTAGAGATTTACAGGGACATCTGACTACCAGTAAGCACCGGGAAGTCTCCAGTCTTTACCCTAAATCCATGGGCACCCTGGAGTCCAGCAGAGCCACAGGACAGACTACCCTGAGCAGAAATAATCACTGCATGGAGACGGATTTCCTCCCAAGCAGTAAGGCCTTCTCTAGGGAGCCATCTTACAAAACCAGAACTGAGGTAACGCCGGCCTCCGCCAGCGACCCATGAAGGCTGGCCTTACTCTCTGTGAGCGGCCAGTCCGTCTTTGTGCAGAGCAGCGTCCCCATCAGCTCCTCAAGAAGTCTTCCCTGTTTTCTCTTACTTTCTAATTCTGCCTATGCTTCTCGCCTGCGTGTTCTGCAATTCTTTGTTGGTGTCAAGAGTCAAAAACCTTTCCCGTTGCAAGCGCAAGGTTCCGAGTTCGACCCCTGGTACCGTGGCCTGAGTCGAAGTCCCGTCTCCTCTCTGAGGGAGCTCCCCGGACTCCATCCGGCAGCACTTCCACTTTGAGGGCTCCCCCACCCGAGCCCTCTCCCTGGAGCAGTCCTCTCCTGCACTGCCTCCGGTAGTGGGGCGGTCCAGCACAGAGGGACGAGGGCTGGGAGGTCCGGAGGGCAGCAGACTGGAAGGCCAGGAGGCACGGGAGACCCACAGCTGTGGGCACGGGGGTGTTCAGGTGGCAGGGCCGGGCACCGTGGAGGTGAGACGCTTCAGAGTGGGGGTCTGACCGACACTTGCAGCCCCCCAAGGCTCCACGCGGGACCCTGCTCACCCCCCCAGCTCCTCTGTGCAGCATCACCCGGGTCACCCTATACAACTGTCCCTTTACCACTGCTGGTCAGGCCGTTATTTCAGAGACCCACCCCCTCCCCAAACTGTGAATTCCTGAGGTCTTGGGCTCTTCTGGCCTCGCCTCTCTACAGTATCCTGAGCCTAGCAGGACTCCGGGAAGCGGCACCGTGCGTCGTCGCTTTAGCTGCCTTTGATCAGTGTGAGACCCAGGCGTGTCCCTCCTCTCTGAGCACTGGTTTCCTTTCAATAAACATCAACTCCATTATCCCCCTGCACCAAGAAAATGTCTTTTTGCTCAAAATAGTTCATATTTATTTTCATAGCTTTACAATCTCCCTGTAAAGACGAGGGCCGGACTCAGTCATTCCTACCAAAGCAGATGGAATTCTTTTCAAACAATTTACAATAAAATTAAGCCACTAATGGCCAATTTGAATGAATTGGAGGAAATGGAACAAAGTTCAGGGAGAAAGGCACATCCACCTCCATCCAGGGCCTCCCATGAGGACCAGACCTTGCGGCGCACTGACATGAATTAAACTCCGGTAGTCTGCACAGCACTTGCTGGGTGGTGGGCAGGTTCGGCCCCACAGAGTTTATTCCAGGCAGGCTTCCTGGAAGAGGTAAAACTGACCCAGGGCTGGAGCGCGCTGGTGCGTACTGGGGAATCCATGGGCTACAAACTACTGCTCAGAGGGGCAACATTTAAGAAAACCAAAAAGGTTCCCCCTCCTCCTTTTCCTGGCTTCTAATTAAAAAAAAAAAAAAAAAAATCCACGCTCCCAAGGGATAAATTTGCAAAGCAAGGGAAACAAACTGCATACACATTGCTTGTAACTATGTTTTTCAGAAATAACTATTAAAATTTTAGTGTATTTGTGCTAGTATTTTGTTTCTGTGTTTATACATATTTTAAAAATATGTGGATAAGGCTAGCATGGTGGCCCATGCCTGTAATCCCAGCACCAGGATTGCCACGAGTTCGAGACCAGCCCAGGCTACCTAATGAGTTCAAGGTCAGCCTGAACCAACAGCGAGACCCTGTCACAAAAAAAAAGGGGGGGGGGATAAAATTGTGATCACACAAGAAATTATTAAAAGTAATTTTCTTCTTCCACTGTGTTTACCTTTTCAGTTTTTCAAAACTTCATTTTAATGGTGACTCATTATTCCACTTGCAGCCAGGCTCTGATTTAATCATTCCCTGTTGCCTCCAATTTTTCATTACTCGAGTGAAGCAACCATTTGCCCTTGGTTATCGAAGCCGGGCACTGCGTGGGCAGAGCCTGGTTCTGTCTCACTGGTGACAGGGAAAAGCAGAGCGGGTAGCTGCAGGGCTGTGCCATCCGGGGAAGACCGGGATTGGAGATGCCAGGAACAGGTGCTGAGGAAACAGAATTTGAGATCGAGTTTCCAGACAGAGCTTCCTGGAAGCAGAATGAAGCCGCAGCTGGATTCTCCCCAGGGAGGTGGACAAAGCAGTAGCTGTCAGCAGCCCGACCTTTCGGAGCGCCTGGGTATGACCTTTCGGAGCGCCTGGGTTCCAAGATGCTCACCGCTTCTGGGCAATCTCAGCTAATCTGATTGCCCCCTTAATTGAGGATGGGAATTTAAAAAGAAAGAAATGTGTGTAATTGATTTAATGCCAGGGACTCCATTCTTTACCAACCGTAGGCCTCCCTAGGCTTAAAGATGAACAATGTTTTTCCATTCTCTGTCTCCTGGGACTACTAACAGTAGGAAAATTTTACCTCAACCACGGTCAGGGGCCGGAGAGCCTGTGGCAAACCCCAGTCCTCGCTCTGAGAAGCCCTGCAAGCAGGGGAAATATGC
>NW_022900914.1:6609041-6625715 GCF_012274545.1 Fukomys damarensis | reverse complement strand
AAAAAAAAAAAAAAAAGTTGGTAAGAATGTATGCGCATTGCAGCCTTCCCTGGATTATTCCTTTAGGATAGATTTCCAGAAATGAAACGAAAAGGTGGGAGCAGGCACAGGACTCAAGCGTCTGAATTGTTCTCTTCAGGGACAAGATGTGGCTGGCTGGAGAGGAGCAGCGTAGTGTGGGAGCCCAGGCCGTGAGAAGTCCTGCGGTCCAGGTGAGCAGCTCAGCCTTCAGCCAGAAGAAAATGGCAGTGCCTTCCTTGAGGACTCTAAAAAGAAACCTCGAGAGCTTTTGAAGAAGAGCTGCAAGAGGAAGAGACCAGTCTACTAGGAAGAGAAATCAATTGGGCCAGCTGAATTTGCGCTTAGAGAGAAGAGAAGAAGGGGGAGTATCACCAGAAGGAAGAGGAGCCAGCACATAAAAAATGAAGGACCGGCCAGGTGTGGCTGCACATGCCTGTAATCCCTGGGGAGCTGATGCAGGAGGATGCAAATTCAAGTCCAGCCCGGGCAAGTCAGCCACTCAGTGAGACACTGTCTCAAAGTAAAAAATAAAAAAGCGCCGAAGCTCAATGCCCAGCCCTTGCCCCCAACAACAACAACAAAAGATCAGAGCCAGGGTCAAAGGGAGGAGAACAGAAAGGAAAGGACAGGTAGGCCAGGAATAACTACCCAGCCATATCTGACAGCACAGCGGAGGAGGAAAAGCCAAAAGCTTGGAATTAGTGATAAAAGGAGACTATTCCTCCGTACCCCAATTCCAAGGGTGCTTCCACAGATGCTGGATGAGAACTCGTTGCTCCAAGGAGGAATGACAATGTCGATAACCCCATGTGACTACAGTAAAGTGCTAGGTTTGACAGAGACTGCGAGAAACAAGGTGAGTCAGGGCCTGTCCAGAAACTGCCCAGTAAAACCAATGCACAGCAAAGCTGATTCAAAACCTGGAGGGAAAACAATGCAGAGGAGGCTTCCAGCACTGGCACTGTAGGTTCCCACTAACCACAAGACACAGACACACTTCCACCACTATGTCTGCAAACAAAGGCACCCTGAGTGAAACTTAGCCAGCTGGCTGAAATGTATTTGAATAAATAATTTAACTGCAAATCTCACTGGTATAATTTGAAGACTAGGTGATAACATGGAAAAATTCCTAGGATGAAGTGTTTAGTGAAAAAGGTACACAGCAGTTCCCTTTTATCCACACATTTGCTTTCTGTGCTTAACTGAGGCCAATCTCCATCCAAAAAATATGAAATGGAAAAATCACAGAAACAAAAAAACTAAGTTTTAAGTTGCATGCCATACTGAGTAGTATGAAGAAGTCACACGGGGCCCTGTTCCGTTCCATCTGTGATGTGACCCATCCCTCTGTCCAGTGTATCCACACTCTATATGCTATCCTCCAGTTAGTTATTTAGTAAGTGTCTTGGTCACGAGATCAACTGCTACGTCACAATGCCTGTATTCAAGTCACATTTACTTTACATAATATTGGCCCCACAGTACAAAAGTATTGATAATAAAAATTTTATTAATAATATATTGCAGCCTGGGATTTAGCTCAGTGGTTCTGGCACCTGCCTTGGAAGCACAAGGGCCCAAGTTTAATCCCCAGTACAAAAAAAAAAAAAAATATTACCAGTTGTTATCAATGATCTCTTATTGAGCCTAATTTGTACATTAAACTTTATCATAGGTAGGTACGTCTTAAATTACTTTTCTCATTGCTGAGACAAAACACCCAACACCCAAAGGAGGAAAGGTTTATTTCAGCTCCCAGTTTGTAGAGGTTTTGGCTCATAGTTGGCTGGCTCAAAGGCAGGGCAACATGGGAGAGGAGTCATAGTCTATGGCAAGGCAGACAGGAGGCAGCAAGCAGCAGCCTTCCTTTCCCTTTACCTCATCAAGGCACGGGCCTTTTGGGTGGTGCCACCCACACCCAGGGTGGGGCTTTCTATTGCCCACACCCAGAACTATGATAAACCAACTAGTGGACTAATTCCAGCATCAAACCCCTAATCCATATCTTCATACTCTAAATTCAGCTACCTCTGAAAAGCCTCACTCATCTACAACTGCACGAAGCTTTGGGACATCTAGATTCAAGCTATGATTGTATGTGCAGAAAAAAATAGGGCCAGGGCTGTTTCTCAGTGGCATAGCACCTGCCTGGCAAGTGCCCTGAGTTCCATTTCTGGTAATAAAAAAAAAAGGAGGGGCTCACAAGAAAAAAATAGTCTATAGAGGGCTCAGTACTATCTGTGGTTTCAGGCATCCACCGGGGGCTTTGGAACAAGGTATCCCTGTGGAAGGGAGAGCACCGTGTACTAAACTATATCCATAGTAGGGCCCAAGCCGTGAAAATTATGACTGAATTAAAACAGAGTGTGGTGGTGCATGCCTGAATCCCATACTATATAGGGAGACCATCCCAAAAATAGATAAATAAAATAGATTAGAACACAGGAAGTGCGGAAAAGTAAACAGCTTGACCTCCTGGAGCATCAAACCATGGTGAATTTTCTCCTTTGTTTCACTGTTGTGAACACTGAAAGCACATTTATAATCACACCCGTTTCCATGAGACTGGGTCCAGCCCTCCGAGACTCTGACTGCTCCCTTACCTGCTCACTTTCACTCTCCTCCTCAGTTCTGTGTCGGACAACTCCCTGTACCTACAGAATGTCTCCTGCTCCTGCTGCTGGCGGGACATTTCTAACCGAAATGACCCTGCCAGCCCTTCACTACTTTCCTTCTCCATTTTTAAACCTAGCCCAGGGGTCACCAAATCCTCCAGTGTCATCGAATCTCTTCTTATTTTCTTATTTTTACTTTTACAGTGATGGGGGTTAAACCTGGGGCCCAGCACATGCTAGGCAAGTGCTCTACCACTGAGCTACATTCCCAGTCCTTTCTATTTTTCATTTTGAGACAGGGTCTCACTAGATTGCCTAGGCTAGCCTTGAACTTGTGATCCTCCAGCCTCAGGCTCCCAGGTACCTGGGATCACAGGTGTGTGCTACCGTGCTCAGCAGTAAGGAATCTTTAGTAGTT
The DNA here is from genome assembly GCF_012274545.1 of Fukomys damarensis. Classification (NCBI taxonomy): domain Eukaryota; kingdom Metazoa; phylum Chordata; class Mammalia; order Rodentia; family Bathyergidae; genus Fukomys; species Fukomys damarensis. Next base: position 6,622,658 of record NW_022900914.1, on the reverse strand, counting down.
TTTATTTCACTATACTCTGAAATTAGGAGAGGGAAGAAAGCAGCGGGTAACCTACACTGGGGCCACTGAAGCAGGCTGTGGCTTCTCATCCCAGTTTAATTTACACTGGTTCCCCAGCCGTGTCCCAGGCCTGCTCCTCCTTTGCCATGTGTAGAAAGTGATTCTGGTACAGAGCACACGGGAAGCCTGTTTTCCCCACTGCTCAGCACTTAACACCCAAATGCTGGCAAATACATGGGCCTTTAACTCTCTCTCTCACTTGTGCCCCAGGATGAGTGTAATGAGCATGATTTGAGAAATCTTAGAAACAAGGCTCTGAGCACTCTGGATTTTCCTCAAGTCTGCACTTAACTCAGCCTGCAGACGAGCATTGTCTGTGCCTGACATCTATAAATTGTTGTTAATGTCCCATATTTTCGGAGCTCATCACAGCCTGTTTGATAAAATCTAGGTTTCAGCCTCTCACCATGAGGAGGGAAAATAGAGATCAGAAATGGACACAATTGCCAGCTCGTGTTAGCATCTCAGACACAGGGCTAGGCCCACACCTCGCCCCGAGGACTGGGCTGAGAACCAAGAGCAGAAGGTGGGTGGATGCTCCCTCCGCTCTGCCACATCTCCACATCTGCACCTGCTCACACAGGGAAACAGGTCAGAGTCAGCTCCGCTGGCTTACAAACAACCTCAGGCTCATCAGCGGAGGGAGGACTGGCTGAACAAACCAGGACATCCACGCCATGGACACCACACAGCAGCGGAAATGAAGGGCTGCCCCAGACAGCTCTGCAAACACACAGGTAATCAGAAAGGAAGCTGCCGATTGCAGAGGACACAATACTATCTGTGTGCAACAAACTCGGAGGGAATAAAGCACGCTATAATCTACAAAGACAGGCCTGACCCAAAGGATCCACAGCACAGAGCTAACACTGGTTACTGCTTAGGGCTGGGGTCTCAGGCTACACCATCCACTATGGCGGCCACCGGTCGGTCACTTGAGGCCATTTCAATAAAATCTAAAATGTAGTTCTTCCTCCACACGAGCCGTATCTCATATATTCAGGAACGGAGCCACATGTGGGAAAGGCTGAGACACATTGTTACTCAGAAAAGCAGAGGCTCTGCCTGATACCGCACAGTAAATAACAGTAAAATGTATGTCAAAAGGCTAGAAGAAAGGATTTTTAATATTTTCTTCATAAAAATGATAAATGCTTGATAGAGGTATAACTTGATTTAAACATTACACAATTACACATGTATCACAACATGTAATACTGTACCCCAAGAATATGTACAATTTTGTGTTTTTATCAGTTAAGAAGTAAATTTAAAAATAAAATTTTAACTACAAAAAATAAAAATAAATGGCTGGGGATTTAGCTCAGTGGTTCCGCCACCTGCCTTCCTGAGTTTGAGCCCACGTACCAAAAAAAAAAAAAAAAAAAAAAAAGCCGTATGTAGTGCCTGAATTAAACAACACAAATACACAAAAACTTTCTGTATCAACACAGAAAGTTTCCTTGGCCAGCACTCACTTAAGGGTTTCATTTTTAGTTGAATTTCCTCCCCTAATTGAAATATTTTACATATTACTCTAAAATTAATATAATTTTTAACGTTTCTCCCATTTTTTCTACAGGCTAAAATTGCTCACACAATCTGACAAGAATAATTTTTGTTCAAAAATTTGGAATCCTAGCTGGGGGAGGTGCTGCCTGTCTACAATCCCAGCACTCTGGGAAGCTGAGGCAGGAAGATTGAAAAGCCCAGGCAACATAGCAATCTATCTCAAAGTAAAAACTAAAGTGTGTTGAGGGGTGGGGGTTGGCTAGAGATGTAGCAAGGTGTGAAAGCCCTGGGTTCAATCACAAGTACTGCAAAAAAACAACAAAAATTTGGAATCTTAGTGTTTACACACACACACACACACACACACACAGTTTTCTGTACTTGCTCAGCTCCATTCTTCCTGGAATTTTGATGCAGAGGAGGTGAATGAAGACCCAGAAAGAAGTCATTTCCTCTATTGCAGCACACACACAGGAAACACAAAGGGGCAGAGAACACTAGACCCAGTGGAAGGGAAGACAGCGCACAAGTCCTGCCCCCTGAAGTAATGGCGCTACACAACTGGCCTCAGCAAGAGGAAATACAAGCACTGGGAGTCAAAGCCAGCGCTGTGGGCCAGGACTCAGAGGGTGGACGCTTTAGTTTAGCTGCTCCCCATGGAGATGGACCATCAGGGACCAGGGACAGAGAAGAAAAAGGAAAGCATTCTAGAGAGCTGGGGCAGCATCAGCGAAGGCTTGGGGCCAAGTTCAAGAGGATGTTCCGAGAAGCCAGCTGGCCTGGGGTCTAGAGCAGAGCTTCAGATGCTGGACGTGTTAGGAAGGAGGCCACAAGGTGAGAGGACCTCCAGAGCCTGGCCAGGAGGGGAGAGCTGTCATTACTGCTCCCCAACGGCTCCTGTCACCACTTGGAATGTGGGAGGAACCCACATATCCAGGGGGTAAATGGACTGACATGCCCAACTCCCCCAGAGGCCACTAAAGAAGGTGACTATGCTGAAAAGGGGCAAACAAGGCCCTGGACTACAAGTGTCCACTGGGTAGTAACAAACTTGGGGGGTCACACTGGGTTAGGAGGTGACACCAAGGACCGGGATGAGGTATTCTGGGCTTCTGCAAAGTACTAGGTACAAGCAAAATGTCAGTGCTTAAATTTTATTACAGTAAGACATAGTGCTACTAACTCCCCTCAAAACACTTCCAGAACACGTACCCCACTGTTTCTGTCACTTTCTGCAGCAGCTCTGGATGTCCTCTCTCATGAGGATCTTTACAAGGGCTCATGGAAAATACTGTGCACGCTGCCGCCAAGCACCATCCAGTGGGAAACCAGGTCGCAAAGACATCACAGTGTGTCCTCTCCAACATTATGTACTGGAGCTGGTACTGTGTGACTCCTGGCTCTTCCCCAAAGTCAGAATGACCATGAAAGGTAAACGTTTTGAGTTGATTCAGGACATGGAGGCAGTCAGGACTGTGAAACTAAAGGTACGAAAGTGGATTTCTCAGACTGCTTTGGAAAGTGATGGCAACAACAGGATGTGAGTGAGGGAAAGTATTTTGAAGGGTTTTAATGTCAGTGTGGCTCTTACAGTAGTAATTTTTTTTGGGGGGGGTACTGGGGATCAAACTCAGGTCCTTGCATTTGCAAGGCAGGTGGTGGAACCACTCAGCTAAATCCCCAGCCTACAGTAGTAATTTTTGTTTTTTTTGGTTTTTTTTTTTTGAGACAGGGTCTCACTACGTAGTTGAGACTGACTTGGAACTCACTATGTAGTCCAGGCTGGTCTCAAACTCCAAGCGATCCTCCTGACTCAGCCTCCCGAGTGCTGGGATTACAGGCGTGTGCCACCACGCCCAGCTACAGTAGTAATTTTTAATGTAAATATCCACTGTACATTTATGATCCAAGTTAAAAAAGGAAATTGGAAACAAAGTCAAGCCATCTACTGGCATCCACGTGCCCCACAGCCAAGCAACGGTATTCGGGATGGGAACAGAGCCCCACAGGTAAGAAAGACCACAGCAGGCTAAGCGCTGCCTGGCTGACAGCTGAATGAGTGGAGGGGTTCCCAGGAAGATGCTCAGACAGAGCCTCCCAGCATCTGCCTGGTCACACTGGGTTAGTGTCTGACCCGGTGGGCTGGGCCCATCACCACAGAGGCCCAGAGGGCACCAGGTCCCAGCAGCTGGGGCGGAGGTGAGTTTAAAGCAGGAAACCTTGCCAAAAGAACAAACTGTGAGGTTAGGCAGGAAGGCAAGGGCGCAGGGCCTGGACATCGAGCTTCCACTGGTGCCTTCAGAGAGGCAAAGACTGCTAACTCAAGGAGCATGCGGAAACCATGTCAACACTGGGCGTGGTGCTGCACGCCTGGGGTTCTAGCACTCTGGAGGCTGGGGCAGGAGGATGGCAAGTTGGAGCCCAGCCTGGGCAACCCATGACTCGAGACTGTCTTGAAATAAACAATTTAGAAGGGCTAGGGATGTATCTCGGTGTGAAGGCCCGAGGTTCACTCTCCAGTGCCCCCATGAAGGAACCACGGCAACCACTCGAGCTCCACCACACAACACCCCTCACCTGCTGTGAGGACCCGGGACTGCAGGCAGCCAGGCAGGGGAACTTTCCAGGTGGCCCTGACACTTCGTGACCTCGAGGTATGGCCTTGGAACCCGAAGTGTATTTTGTAGCTTTGACAACAAATTACTTCAGAGAGCCCTGCTGGTATCTTATTTTGCAATGTGACTGGAACGGAGCGCTCACTTGATAAACACTTTATCAGTGTAAGTTGTACATTCCTTGTATTTATAAGAGGAAGTACTTTGTGGGCCTTTTAAGCCCCAGAACACCAACAAGCGAGTCAAGGAAAGGCTAAGTTTGTGTTTGTGAGTAGAGCTCTCTGTAAGGTGATCTGAGCCCCTCCTCGTGGGGATTCATTCATCCGAACACTTACTTGGCACAGGGCAGCAGTCAAGGATTTTTTATTTTAACACACGTGATCAGTTGCGGATAAGAAGCATTCCAACAAATAACTTCGGAGCACTCTCACATGAAAAACAATGTAGCATTCAAAATTTCATTGGTAGTTTGGTTTAAGTTTGGAGCCAAGAACTGGATATCGGGATTTCGGATATACAACACGTTCATGCTTTCCTCTTTCCCAAAATTACACCCAGTTTCCTACTGTGGTCACCAAGGAGCCTATAAAAAGCAGGGTTACTCACCTCCAGCTTTCCAAATGAACACACAGTATCAAATATAGAAACCGGAGGAAGTGTCACTGTTACACAGTGCCAAATTGATTGAGAACAAGTGTAAGTGCTTTAAATATACAGACTAACAGATTTAAGACATAGACTCTTAAAGGCTAAGAATCCAAGATCAATCATTCAGATGCCCAAATACCTAATCAGAGATGCTGCTGCAGCACAGAAAGTTTCCAGAACACAAAAACAGCCACCATAGCCAGTGCCCGGGGTGGCTGAATCATAACGCCAAGGCCAGGGCGGTAGCAGTGCCAAAGGGAAATTTCAGAAGCAATGCTTTGAAATGCAAAACAGAGTCAGGAGCAAGTACCAGAATTCTGCAAAAATGCAAAACAAGTGCTAGGTTGAGCCCTACTAAAAATGCCAAGTAAGCGGCAGTCTGAGTGGAGCCAAGGCCCATTTTTAATGAGGTGGCTTCTACTGCACACGGGCATCGTGTTGTACCCAGATGAGGGAAAGCCCCTCACCAGATGCAGCCCACTGCAAGTAGCAAAGAACAGATGCACTGGGAAAGCAGCTCCTAAGTAAGCTCTAAATGAGGCGAGGAGCCACCTTCCTCCAAAGCAGATCCCAGGGCCTCTGGAGAGGGGACCCTGTTGTCATCAGAAAGGACTGGCTGGCGGTGAAATGTGTAATACAGCTGCTCCTATTAATGTCAACATAAGCCTGGGTTATTACTGTTTTGCTGCCCGTTGGGAACTGTTGGGAGGTTTGGGTGCCTTTTTATCAAGTCCCCCTAAGGACACTGAGGGAGAGTCTGCTGTCTCCATTCTACAGATGAGGAAAATGTGGCACAGGGCAATTAGCAAATAGCTCCAAATTCACATAACTGCTAAACAGGGGAGGTAGATTCAGAGTAGGCCTGTCTGCTTCCAGGGCCTTCACACTTAAGCCGTGTCCTGCAAAGGAGACACTGAGATTTATCCATCTCAATGAGTCATTAGAGAAAAATCCAATTTTTAGCCAGGAAGACACACACGGCTTTGTGCAGAGATGTCACCAGCTAAGACACTATTAAGAAACGAGTGAAAAACAAGGCCACTACAGGCTACCCATTCTCAGAGAATGACATTACTGTGCGCTGTGGGGTCACAGAAGCCTAGAGGAGGAAACGGAAAAATCAATGCTCTGCACATGCCAATTTGTACATGCCGACAGACACAGCCTTGTCAGTGTTGGTGCTGAGACCGTGCTGCAGAGCTGGGCTTTGTTTTGTCATTTTGGGTCCCCTGAGAGTCAGCGATGTCGATGGTGGTGCTCAAAAGGCAGCACAGTGCTGCCTGGCTGTAATCCCAGCACTCCAAGAGGCTGAGGCAGCTCAAGACCAGCCTGGGCAGTAAAGTGACTTAGTGAGAGCTCGTCTCAAAATAAACATTTTTAAAAAGGAGGGACCTGGGGTTATAGCTCAGTGTGAAGTCCCTGGGTTCAATCCTCAGCACCACAGAAGAAAAGAAAAGGCTAAGGAAAGGAAGGAAGGAGGGAGAGAGGGCACCCTGCACCCAGAGGGCTGTGACTGTGGGCTCTCTGCCCACTGCTCTGCGAGTACTACCAGCCTCCCAGGTGCCAGCGGCTGCCCTCGCCGGGTTTAACTCCCTCTGCTTGCCGTTCAGCACGGAAGCTGTCTGGTAGCACAGGGCCCACCCAGCAGCTCCTCATGAGCCCTTCCGATGGGGCGCCAGGGACCACCTTGGGCTATGGGTAAGAGCCCTGGCATGGGCTGGCACAAGCCCTTGGCTGCCTCCAGCACACCCACTGTTGGAGCTGCAAAACAGCCCCATGATTGTTCTCGTGCATGCTTTCTTCTTTTCTTGGGTTTCCTACAGTTTTATTGCAGTACGATTAACATGCGATGATTTTAAGAGTTCAGTGCCTTGAGTTTTGACAACTGGCCTCACACTGGTGCACCAAACACCCAAACAAGAGATCGGACATTTCCAATCACCTCAAAAACTTCCTCTTCCCAGCCGGCTCCCCGCCCAAGCACTATCTCATTCCTATCAACCCAGATTGGTTTTTGCACATAGATTCACATGATCACTTCCAAAACAAAATTACAAGACCCTAGATAACTATGTATAAAGCCTGTGGTGCTGAAAAGTTCTTTTAATTATATTTGTGTTCTGCCAACTGAATATTCATTATACAAAGTGTGAAAAATGCAAAATATTTTTTAAAAGAATTAAAAGCATCTCATTCAGACTTTTTCAGGTCTAGTATGTTTCTTTCAGGACTACAACATATGCATTGATCACAGGCTGGCTCCTTGGTGAGGCAATAGCTCTTTCCTGCTTTTTTAAGTAAGTAAAGCTTGCTGCTCATTTCAGAGCAGGCCATCAAGAGCTGCCCACGTGAGGCAGTGCAATCAAAAATCAACCTGTAATTCAGGTTCTAACCCTGTGGCTCAGTTGGAGCTGGGATCTAAATGCACATTTATTTTCTTCTACGAGACACCTCTGGCTCCCTTCTCCCCATTCACATGGGCCCCTCATGGCACCTCAGTTATGATGCTGAGGACAGGGGGCAGCTGCTTGCGACCCCTCCACGGTGAATTCTGCCATTAGCCCAGACCTTCCCTAGCATACATCCCTGATTTGATGATCATCCCCCCCAGCCACTCACAAAATGCACTAACAGGACTAACAGACGCCCCCTTGATCTTATTTATGTTGCTTATCTCCAGCCCCACAAACCAAGGAGGAAATAGACAATGTCTAACTGCTGTAATCATCTCAGCAGGTAACCAATGGCTGTTTCTTATGACTGATACCTCAAAATGAGAGAAATCCAATGGTTATGCTCTGGCCTGTTTTTTCTGTGGAATTACGATCAACGTGGGAAGGCACAGATAAGATGACAACACATCGCTGCTATCACTACAGGATTTTCTCTGACCTTAGAGAAATCTCCAACCCACCGTCACTGACTGCCTGGAAGTGTGGGCTGCTATGTGTATGCACATAACTACACACATAAGGTCCATATAAACACACATTCATATGAGTGATTCCTGTGGTCATTTTATAGTTCAATGCAAATATCTGCAATCTTGCTACTGCCAGTGTTCTGTGTAAGTGCTAGGGAAAGCAAAGCTGACTTGGGCAGGGACTGTGTCCTTGACAGGCTCACAGATCTACTGTGCAAAATATAAACGACATTCAGCAGGACAAATCAATGACAGAAAGAAGTGCAAGTACACTGGGGGCATGAAGCGGGTTTGGTGATGGCTCTGGGCTCTTCCAGAATTCCTTCCTGACCCATCCACTCTAGACACCTCCACCGGCAGCAGCCGTGAGAAGTTACGAGATGCTGGGATGGCTCCTTCCTCAGAGATCTTTGGGCAACATCTCTACAAGTGTTCTTGTAACTTAGAGATGATTCTTCACACAAATTACAAATGTTACTCCAAGTATTACCCGATGAGAAAGTTGGGACCTGGAAAGAAGTCTCTCTGAGCAGTTATGATCAGGGTGGGAGCTCTGCCAAGCTAAGAGTTTAAGACTCCTGGTTCTTGGATGTTGACTCAGTCTGGGTCCTTCTGTACAGTAACAGCAAAGTTAGCGCTGGATCCAGGATTCTAATTCTCAGATTTATAGACAGACTACTCTGATAGGAGAAAAGGGCATGTTAAAAAAAAAAAGGAAGTGTTAAGCATCACTAGTAATATAGGACCTAGTTTAAAATGATATAAATTCTGCTATCAAATGAACAAAGATGGGAGTCTCAGGATTTAATGTTTTTGAGAGCACAGGGAGCTAGGCACTCTCAACGGCTAGTGGGAGACTAACCCATACAGACTGAGAACAACCTGACAGGAAGTGACAAGTCTTCAGAACCATCATATGCCTATGTATTTCAGCCAACCCATTTGGAGGGTACAGCCCAGGGAAAACTTCTGAAGTTCAGAGACAGCAACGGGCACAGGGTGCTCCTCCATTCAGTGAACACGGCCATGAAAATCGTCAGCCAGTGTTCTGGTGAACAGCAGGGTGAGCACACTTAACAATAAGGTACTGCATATATATTTTTTAAATGAGAAAAAGGTTTGTGAATGGTCTCACCATAAGGAAAATGATGTCTAAGGAGACAGATACGCTTACCCTGATCTGCATATTATACTATATACACATGGATTAAAACACCACATAGTTCCCCATAAATCTGAACAAAGATGTACACATACTTGGGGAGCTGCTATAGTTCAGAGTGGCGATATCCCCACAAGTTACAGGCCAGGAGGTGGCAGGCCCTTTAAGAGTTGCCTCCTGGAAGTCGGTCAGTGCTGGCTGACCACTGGGTGGACAGGGGTGCCTTGAAAGGGAGGTTGGGAGCGGGGTCCTGTGCTGTCTTGCTTTTTTACTACCCAACCACATGAGGTAAGCAGCATCGTCTGCCACTTTCTCCAGCATGATGTGCTGCCTTCACCACAGGCCCCAAACCACCCACAGGGTGACTGCACCTCCGAAAACTATGAGCCAAAATAGACCTCTTTCTTCTTAGGTGGATTAGTCTCAAGGATTTGTTACAGCAGCAGAATGTCAACTAACACAGGACTGAAGCACATCCTCCACCCAATCCTAAATAAATGGCAACCAGCACATTTTCAGTAACTTGGAATGAGGAAGAAGGTGCTTACATCTTAGTGCTACGTCAAAAAAAAAAAAAAAAAGGAATACAAAATTGTATAAAATGAATAATTCCAACCACACAATCAAAAACATAGAAGGAAAGATACCAACATAATATTTCACAGTTTGCTGCATGTTCAATTTTCTAGAACTGGCTTATTATCAGAAAAAAATGGCCATTTTTTAATTGAGAGTTTCTTTTATTTGACAAATTAAAAAAATCACAAGCACTGTTCTTAAGCTATGGGACGTAAGTATTTATTTGCTCATTTGAGTTTTACCTTTTTTAAAAATTAGGAAGCAGAAAAAAGAAAGAGTTGAAGAAAAGACAAGGAAAGTGGGGGCTGCTCTTATTCTAGTTCACCTCTCTAGTGATGAGTTGTCACTTTTCTAAAGGAAGGCAGCTCAGAAGAGCTCGGGTCCACGGTCACCTGAGGGGAAGATCAGGGTTCAGGCTCAGGATGGGGGCTCTCGGGCCTTCTCTCTGATGCAAGGCAGTGAGGGTAACACAGGCAGGATGGGCAAAGAAAGAGAAAGGAAAGGGCAAAAGGAGGCGAGTTGCAAAATCACCACGGCAAACTTACACCATGTTACAATGGTGGTGTTTTGTTGTTGTTGCTGTGTTTGTTTTGTGGTGCTGGGGTCCAAACCATGGCCATGCCAGTGAGTTACATCCCCAACCCCAACAGGTGGGTTTTCTTTTTTTTTTTTTTTTTTTTTTTTTTTTTTTTTTTTTTTTTGGTACTGGAGATCAAACTAGGGACCTTATGCTTATGAGGCAGGCAGTGGCACCACTGAGCTAAACCCCTGGCCCCCAACTGGGGGGTTTTAATGAGTAGGACCTAGGGATTTTCTTTCTCCCCGCTTTTCCAGGTTTTCTAAAAAGTGCTATTAACTCCTTATTGTTATGTACGTGCAAGATGAGAACAGCAGCTGAATCACTGAACTACGAGCAAGAGAAAAACTGGCCCCACCTACTAGGCCCCTCCTAAGGGGGACAAAGGAATGGGGTCTAGGAGGGCAGGGACCACCAGCTCCTACAGGCACCAGCATCACCTGGGCTGCAGAAGGCTCAAGACTCGGGAGAGGAGGTCGGCGCCTGTGTGTGCACAAGGGAATCACGCGTGTGTGTATGTGTGTTATATAGGGGCAGGGTCACCTGTGAGGCAGGGCAGCAGTGTCGTGGAGATTTTCCCAGAGAGAGTCTCTGCACCTCAGGAGGAGTGGCCTGGCCCTACAGTTTCTCTGCTCCTTTCACGGCAGGTGCACAGACAACGCAGGGTTCTCCACCACGCACATTTCCCAGGGTTGTGCACTGTGGTATTGCCCCACAAAGCAGGACAAGGGGCACAGAGCACGTGAGGCATACAGGAATCAGTCAGAGCAGCTTCGGGTTTGGTGGGAGTGGGTACAGTGTGTGAGAATCCTCAGCTGGTCTTCCTGTCGGCTGCCCTTATTCTGGGGAAGCTCTTCTCAGAGGGCCGTCCTGCCTCACAATTCAGTGGGATGCTCCCAGGCAGGACAGCCATAGCCTGGGCTCAGGTGGGAGGAATGGGGAAAGACCAGATATGCACCTCCGACAAAAAGAAAAACCACCAGTGCTTTGTTTCTACAGAGAACCATCCACAGTCTTCCCATCCTAGTACGAAGTGTATCTATCTGTCCACGTCCCTCGGAAGGGGATCTATCTGCCCACGTCCCTCATCAGCCGTGTTCCTAAGCATACACAAGACTGTGGAAGTCACTTGTGTCTATTTGGAGCCATTTTTGGAAAGTGACTTGGTCAAGGAGTGAGCCACGAAGGGGCCTTTGGGGAGGCTCTGGTGGAGGAAGGGAAAGAGCAGTCCCGTAGCGTACAGCTAGCCAGCAAGGTCGAGGCCGATCTCTGTGTTTACGGGAGGTTGTGCAGACAGGCGTGTGCAGGAGCTGGCAGAAAATGACACAAAGCGATAACTGCCCCATGCTGAGGCTCCCTGAGGCTCCGGACAGACCTGGGAGGGAGATGGGCACTCCACCATTTTATGCAAAGATATAAATCGGAGACACAGCTCCAGGTGCACGAGGTCACAGAGCTGCGAACCACTCTCAGACTGAGATGCGCTGGATTCCTTCTGTCTCAGAGAGCCCTGTCCCCTGCCTTGAAGACAGGAAGACAAAGGAGACGGAGGACTCATTCTAGAAAGAGTGAGCTGTGGGGGCAGAGGTGAGTGCGGAGGTGAGAAGAGGGTCCCTGAAGACGCGCCCCGAGCTGAAGACAGTGCTAAAAACACATGGAATATCCAAGCCGGTAAAATGATTGGTCGCATGTCACCTTTACCTACACGTCTTAGGCAACCTCTGCTTTCACACAGGTTCTCGCTACTTATCAGTTAACAAAACTCCTGGTAGGCCTGGCAAGTGCCAAGGTCCTGAGTTCAATCTCTGGTACCAAATAAATAAATAAAACTTCTGGGAGCACTCTCCCAATGTGCCTTTACTTGAAATTCAGAGAAAAGTAGGGGCCAGAGGGAAAAGGACTGAGCTAGGAGACCCTAGTTTTCACTTTGCCTTACACCAGCAAACTGCGCCCCCTTGGAAAATCTCTTGGAAAACGCGAGAGAACAATCACAGGAAATCTGTGGGGCCATCTGCACTCCCAGCCTACCCACTCCCATCTTTCTTGTTCACTATCTTGACTCCAGGGGAGAGAACGGTCACAAGTATCCCTGGACCCTTTCTTTCCACAGTCAAGAACATGCGAAGATCCAGGCACAGAGCTGTCCTTGAAGACTAGGCCAGAAAACAACACTCATGATGGCCTCCCACCCAGCACCAGTGAGACTTTTCTTCACTGCAGGTGATTGCCCAAACAGCTCTTTCATCAAAATCTTTCTATGAATCATTCCCGGCAAGTCTACCCTGTTTGCATCTGGGGAAGCAAAAACATATCATTAAAGAGAAACGCAAATTTGTGGTGCATCTGAAATAGCACCCAGATGTGCTGGCTTCCCAGGGCACACTGCTGTTCTTTCCAGCTCTCCCTAGAGTTGCTGTACCAGGGACCCCGACTCTCAGATAGCATGATGAATAAGCAGATGACCTGCCTAGTGTAATGGGTGGCTGGAAGAAAAAGAGTTCCTAATTCCTACCATTCTGACGGGCCTGTCCTAACTGCTTCCCTACTGCAGGTGCCCTGCAGTCACATGCTTTTGTCAAATGATCTGCAGCTTCAGGGTGCTCCCTCTGCAGAAAAGAATGGTGGGAAAATGAGAGAGAGATCGATTATCCTGGGAACCTCAAAACCTCCCGAGCTTGTAGAGCAGAAGTTCAGCATCATGCTGGCCCTGAGTCCCCACAGGTGAGCTGGATAAGCTGAGGTTGACACCACTCCTATAGGGTCCACTAGACCACTGACTCCTAATGCTGAGGGGGCCTGCCCTGGTCTCCACGGAGCTCAGAAAGCAGGTGTACTAGCAAAAGGACAAGGAAGTTGAATGTCTTCTAAACGCGGGTACCAACCGCTGAGCATTCCCAGCAGGCTGCCAGCTTCCTCTGCCTCTAACAAACTTTGTGACTCAGTCAGTAGAGCAGAGGCAGTGAGCAGCCCCACTGATGGCCTAAATTGGGAATGTGCTCTTCCCCTCGGGTGCGACTGAGCCTCTACCCTGCCTTTGGAGCGGGAGGTGAACAGGATTCCCATTCTTTTGCTGGTCCTAGGATAGCTAGCTGTTAGAGGCCTGGGCTCTGCTAAGTTATGTCCCCCCCACACAAACACGCACACACAGCCCTGCCCTCGGAGGCTCTGTGATGCATCCCATTCCTAGACTGGACCGCATCTCCAGGGCTCCACGCAAGGAGCTGCAATGTGGGCCCTAGGCGCTCTCTCCCTCGCCCACACTGCCTGCAAAGCCGGGGGATTCCTGGCACATGGTAGGCTGCAGATGCTGGTGTGCCGAACTGTTGCCCAGTGGTGGAGGCGATCGCTGGGCGAGGAGGAAGAGAGGTCGGGGCTGCGCTGCGCCCTCTGGGCAGCGCCTCCTCCCTTCATCCCCGCGGAGGGCAGATCTGGAAGTTGCGGATCCCGATGCCACTGGCAGGCGGGCGGCTGGGGCAGGCGGAGGCCAAGTCACCAAGGGAGGCAAGGGACGACTCCCCGCTCCGGCTGCGGCCGGCCGCCG
>NW_022900914.1:6585827-6607699 GCF_012274545.1 Fukomys damarensis | reverse complement strand
TCAGCCAGGCGGCCCTCGCGCCCTCGGCTGCCGGGGACGCAGGAAGCGCACCCCACTCCCGACCCCAGGCGCTGAGGGAAGGCCGCCTGCTCTTCCTGCCCCACATTTACACGAGTACATTTGCAAGCTGCGTCCCGAGAGCGACTTGAATTCCACTCCACCTGTGACCGCCCGAGAGACACAGCGGCGGGCTTTAGCCCACGGCCTTCACTCGGAGCTCTCGCCTGCCTAGCTCTGAATATCGCATCTCAGGGGGCCCTGGCCTTTCTGTCTCTTAGTCCCTGCTTTGTCTTTTTGTCCATAGTTGAGGGTTATTCTTTCTTCCTGGTGGAAGAAATATCCTACTGGGAGAATTTAGAGAGGGAAGGACCCTAGAAATAGTGCTGTGCCCTTCATTTTACTTTCTTTAACTTGAGAGCTTAATTAATGTGTGCTGTTTCCTACGTACACTGCGATGCATGTTTGCAGGCTGAACTTTTACCCTCACAACCTCACTTTTGTAGGGAAATTTGAATGAAACCTACACAAAAGTATATTGTGGGCACTTGCCTCTTTGTTGTCTCTTTCCTTCCAAGACCAGAGAGAAGACTCATGTTGCAGGGCTCTTGAAACAGTGCTGTCTCTGCTGTACCCCAAAGCTAAGTTTTCTGTTTCTGGTAATATCCTGAGCCCCCCTCCTCATACGGTACTTCTTCCCGTTTGTAAGTTTTATTTTTCTTTCTGTACCTCTCTCGGCAGCACGAGAGCCCCATGAGAGGCCCCTTGGAATCCCCGAGGAGATTCTCGGAGCTCACATTTAGTGTAGACCCTCCAGGGACTCCCGAAGATGCCCTTCCTCCTCCTCCAGCTGCAGGACCAGACAGGTGGCCCCAGGCCTGCTGAGAGACCAGAACCAGGGCAGGAAGCAAAGTCTGGAATCTGGCTCAAGCAGGCCACCTGGACATGCTCCCTCCTACTCGCCCTCCTGTTCAGCTGTGTGCTGAGGAATCGCTGGAGTAGGCGCAGAGAGGGAGGTAGGAGAGCTGTGCTGGTATAAAGATGGAGCCCAGATGCTGCTGGTGAAAACGTTATACCACAAGGAAGAACCTGTTCAATTCTGCCTGAGAGGCTCCACCCTCTAGACATTCAGAGGATTCACAGGTTAATATTTTAATTTAATGGTTTGGTTTTTGTGGGTGGGTGGCCTTTTTCTTCCTTTCTTTCATACTTAATACTAGGAATTAAAACCAGGGCCTTTGCACGGAACTACATCTTCAGTCAGTCCTTTTAAAAATTTTTGCCTTCCCGGGCGTGGTGGCTCATGCCTGTAATTCTAGCACTTGGGAGGCTGAGGCAGGAGGATCGCTGTGAGTTCGAGACCAGCCTGGGCTACATAGTGAGTTCCAGGTCAGTTTCAACTACATAGAGAGACCCCGTCTCAAAACACCAAAAAAAAAAAAAAAATCTTGAACTAAAAACAAAACAAAACAAAACCCCAAAATACATAAAAGATCCAGTCAAAAATGAGCATGTGAAATGTATAGATACTTCTAAGTACAGATGGGTAATAAATATGAAAACACGAAAAGATGTTCAGTGTTGCTGGCTATTAGAGAAATGCAAATTAAAACAACACTGAGATTCTGTCTTTCTTTAGGAAGAATGTCCATCATCAAGAAATCAAATAGTGTAATACCAGATGCTGGGGAGACTGCAGGGCTAAAAGGAACCCTTCTACTAAGTGTTGGAGTGTGGAGTGTGGGGACTCCTCAAAAAACTAAAACTAGAAATTCCTTTTGACTCAGCTATTCCCCTTCTAGGTATCTTCCCCCCAAAGAGACATCATATTACAGGGGTACGTGCATACCATGTCTATAACAGCCCAGTTTATAATAGCTAAATCTTGGAAGCAGCCCAAATGCCCATCAACAGATGAATGGTAGAGAAATTGTATTTATACCCGATGGAGTACTACTCTACCATAAAGAAGGATAAATGTGAGGCATTCATAGGTAAATGGATACACTTTGAGACCATAATGTTAAGTGAAATAAATCAGATGAATTTAAATAGTGCATGCTTCCTCTTATATGAGAAACCCAAAATCTAAATAAAAAGCAAAAGCCAGGCATGGTGGTGCACACCTGTAATCCCAGCACTTGGCAGGCTAAGGCAGGAGTGCCATGGGTTCAAGACCAGCCTGAGCTACACAGTGAGACCCTGTCTAAAAAAAAAAAAAAAAAGCAAGAAAATAAAGGATAAAATAAAGAATATAGGGAGAACTTTTTCAAATGAGAAGAACAAGAAATGGAGGGTGGTGAGAAAGGGGAAAAGGAAAAGAACGAAAGAAAGAAATGGAGCATTTTCAAATGGGGAGGGGATGAAGAATTGGAAGGAGGGAGCAGGGAGGGAGTTTTAGGAGGGATGAAGGGAGGGGTGAGAACAGAGGGGAAGGGGACCAAATCAGAAGTAGGATGTGCTACATACATGTACAAACTCTTCACAATAAATGTAATCATTATGTATTATAAAATGTACTAATAAAAAACACTAATACAAAATTGTTTTTAAAAATCCCGAGACAGGGTCCCACTAAGTCACTAAATTTTCTAGGCTATGCTTGAACTTGGAATCCTCCTGCCTCAGCCTCCCTGAGTGCTGAGATTACAAGCATGTGCCACCAACCCAATTAATTCATTGTTGCTTTTTTTTTTTTGGTACCAAGGATCGAACTCAGGACCTCATGCTTGCCAGGCAGACACTGTTTTGTGAAGCTACATCTCCAGCCCTAATTCACTGTTTTAAATCAAATAATTATTGGTCACTCCCAGTCATGTGCTCAGTACTTAAGAGATGGGAAGTACATGAAAATCATAATATATGTGAGTGACTACGGAGCCACCTAAAAGAACAAAGGAGAGTTCTATGAGGAAAAACCACTCACGATCGGCTACATAAACCTGGTATGGTGGCACATGCCTGTTATTCCAGCCCTCGGGAGGCTGAGGCAGGAAGATCCATCAAGTTTGAGGCCAGCCTGGAGTACATGGTGAGCCCAAGGCCAGCCTGGACCACATTGTAAGAGCCTGTTTCCAAAAACAGTGTGGGGGGCTCTGGCTCAGTGGATCTGCCACCTGCCTTGCAAGCGCAAGGGCCCAAGTTCAATCTCCGGTACAAAAAAAAGTGGGGGGGGGCTCTGGGAGGACAGGCAGTATTTCTAAATGCAGAGATAATGTATATAATGCAAAGGTATTCTGCCACCTGCCTTGCAAGCGCAAGGGCCCAAGTTCAATCTCCGGTACAAAAAAAAAGTGGGGGGGCTCTGGGAGGACAGGCAGTATTTCTAAATGCAGAGATAATGTATATAATGCAAAGGTCAGAGGTGGTAGCAGGCAGAGAAAGTGTGGAGCCTGGGTGTGATCCCATCTGGCTGTGAGGAGGGGTCAGATGCTCAAGCCCATTAGGAGGACTTGAGCGCCCAACCCAAAGGCTTTCATGTTCACCCAAGAGGTCCAGACATGGCCAGTAAGAATACAAGATGTTCGAGGCGTCTTGAATTTGAATACAGACACGTTCATTTGTCAGCTTTTCTCCACGCAGTGTTTGGGACTAAAAATGTTTTATTGTTTTTTGACTCAGATGTCACCCGTGTTATATATTATCTGGTAATATATACCTGGCAGCCTTGGTTCCTGCCGTGCTTTGGAGGGTGTTGCTCGGCAGAGCCTGGGCCCTCCCACCCTCCCGCTCTGTGTAGCTCAGTGTCAAGTGCTTGCCCGGATACCGGAGGCCCTGCTTCCACCCCCAGTACAATCCCCCTACAAAATAAAAACGTGCAGAAGTGGTGCTGGCAAGTTTACCCCGCTGCTGTTACATAACCAGGGAATAGATTGGAGGCAACACAATCTCTGGCTCACAGTGTAACACCCGAGAGCAGAACTCCAAAGTCCCAGTCTCCAGTGCAGTGTGGGTTAGCGAGGAGACACTACAGGGAAATCTGCCACGGAGGGCACTGTGTGCCCCAGATGCAGGGGGTCTGTGCCGGGTACTCTCCATGGGTCTCAGCACAGACTTCCAGGGCTTGCCGAGGCCCAACTCTACACAGGCATGAAAGCCACAGACCGTGGGAGGAACTCTGCTTGGAGTTGTCAGTTTGATCTCTTCTTGGCCTGGCAGTCTGTGGTTCTACATCTCCTGCGGGTGCCGGGCTGTGCCAGTGAGCCACCGTTCCCAGCCAGCGCCATGAGCAGTGGACCCCAGTCTGCTGCACTGCTGAGGTAAGTGCACTTTCCACTCACTGTGGCTTTGATCAGGATGAAACTCGTCAGTGAGGAGCAGCTGCACTTCCATTCCCATTTTACAGCTGGGAAACTGAGCCCAGCGAGACAGACAATGTTCTAGTCATGGCAGAGCAGGAATCAAGCCTGGAACACTGCCCAAATGAGATGTCCCCATGGAACAACACTCGGCAGCTCACGCTGATGTCCAGCTAACTGCTGCCCTTTATTTAAACCAAGGGCTTCTTCCTGGCGGGCTGAAGCCCCACCCCTTTCCCTACTGTACCTGTGTTTGCTCCTCTGCCTCCTGTTCCATCTGTCCAGGGTCTGGAGAGGGCCTGGCTGTCTAGACCAAGCCAGGCCCTTCACTTGCACCCTCCCAGGGCTGTTCGCTGGTGACTCATGTGGTGATGGTGGCCTGGGTACCGAGGGCTGTCCTGGGACTGGGTCTTGCCATGCCAAAGGAACTAAGCCTGGGGAAAGGCTATTATTCCCCGGCCACAGTGCACCCCTGTCAACGTGGCCACCCAGAACGATACCATCATCAGCGCTGACAGCTCCAGTGAACCCCTCTGCGATGAGCCGGCACCACACAAAGGTCCATGTCTGCCCGTGAACCACAGGTCAGACCTCCTGTGTTCCAGAGAAGGCAGGTTTAAAAGTGGAGATAAGCTACAGCTACTTCATGAAACCCAGGAGCCTTCACCTACACCAGGCATCTGTATTCATGGACATCACCGGGGCCTGTCCTTGTCTAGGATTCTGGCTCCCCGAGGTCCAGCCTCGCGCCACTGTGTCCACACAGAAGCCTCAGATGACATCAGCCCCAGCACCTACAGCAGCTCCCTGTCTGGGCACCAGCCTCGGGCAGCCCCTGCCATGGAGGGAGGAACAAATCTCAAGGCCTAGAGAAGGGCCCAGGGGGACGTGAGCCTGTACAGACTGTCACAGCTGTTTGCTGTGGGGCCAGAAATAGAAGTCAGGCGTCCTGACATCAAGCTGGGTGCTTGAACCCTGGCACTTCTCCCTTGAAGCAGGATAACTACCTTGACCTACTTATTAAAGGCCACAGGGAAAGAACAGCCTATAAAAACAGTGCTCCGGTGTAGGAGCCGGAAGTCCCTGAGGGCTGAAGAGCTCTCCTCACCATGCCAGCCGGGCAGCCAGGTCGGGGGGAGGTGCTCTTGTCACCAGGGTTGCTGCTGGCCGGAGAAGATTTTACAGTTAGATTTGGCCACGGAGTGAGGGGACTTTGAGACACTGACTGTTGATACATTGAGGTCTAAAAGCAGCAAGCCCATCGCAAGTACAAGGTCCACAGTTCAGTCGCTGGTACAGAAAGAAAGGAAGGGAAAGAAGGAAGGAAGGAAAGAAAAAGAGAGAGAGAAAGGAAGGAAAAGCACCGAGCAAGCTCTGCCAGCTGTCATCCTCTTCACTGCTGTGGGCTCCTGCTTCTTCTGGGGCAGGGCCGATTCTCTGTCGCTAGATGCCACTCGCTCTGGTCCTTGGAAGCTCCTATTCCATATGAAATTCCAATCAGTGTCCACTTGCTTCAGGTAAAGGGGGCAGGCATTGCCTCACCCACTGCCCAGCCTCTGCCCCCGATCAAGGAGATCCAGCTTTCCCTCACCCTCTGCCAGCTGTCAGCAGGCATCTGTTCACCTCTGGTGACCTTCCTTCTGCAGCCTGTGTTATGCCTGCTGTCACTGGGGTGGTGCCCATTCCTTTCTGACTCCCTGTTGCTAGGTAGGGCTGGAAAGAGAAAAGGAGCATGGACAGAGTAGCCGCTCAGATGGGTGATCTCAGAAAGATCTGGTTTTCCAGGCCATGGCTAAGGAGCTGACTTTTCACCGCAGCCAGAGGGATGGGCTTGGCCAGAGGCTGGCAGACTTGGTCAGAGGATGGTTTGAAGAAGATGGAAAGGAGGGAGACAAATGCTTCCTGGAAATTGTAGACCTGGCTCCAAGAACAAGTGAGAAGCTGAGCTCAGAGACTTGGACATTGATGCAGTGTGGAAGGAGCCGTGGGGTTCAGATGGACCAGAGGCTGACCTTGCAAGGAAGTCACACTGGGCCACCTGCACCAAACCCAGCCTCCTGTCCGATGCCTTGTGTTGGCTTTGGACTGGAAATCACCCCTTTTTCCGAGTAGAGGGTATGGATGTTTATATCCATCTGTTCAGCCTTCGCCAGCTCTGAGATCAGGCAGCCCTGGCCCAAACTCTGCATGGCCACAGGGCTCCTCCTTGATACTTAGCCCCAGTTCTCAGCTTTCAAATCTCTGGCCTAACTCTTACTTTCCTGGCTCAGGGGTGACAGCTCAATTCAGCTTTATAACATGACCCAAGGAAGAAGATGCTCAGAAACTACAGAGCAAAAATGATGGAGAAGTTCAGACGTCTCTCTGCCAGCATGTGTGTAAACAAAGAAAGTGCCAAGTCTGAATCCCATTAATATCTGATGTCTGGAAGGTTAGGACTCACTTGCACTCTAAATTACAGAACATGCATTTATTAGGAGCCTACTTCCTGCAAGAGACTTTGTAGGGAGAGAAATAAGAACATCCCTGCCGTCTAGTCAGCTGAGTCTAGCAGAGAAAGTGAGTTGGGCCAGAAAAGTGATGAACCAGAAGAGACAAATGTAGTCCTAGGAGGAACCAAGGGAAACCCCACCTGGATGGGCTGGAAGCAGGTCAGAGAATACTTAGGAAAGGAAGCGACCTGGAAGGTGGGAGGGAAAGTTCTACAGAAGAATTTAACATGAACAAAGGCAAGGGATGGGAAGTCACCAGTGATTCTGGGAAAAGCAAAGCATTCACGTGACGAGAACTAAATGAATGTGCCGAAAGGACTGCTAAGAAAGCGGGTTCTGGTCCAGTCTCGGAGGTCTTGAGGACCAGCCCGGGAGTGTGGTCTTTATTCAGTGAGGACCCTGCTTCCGCAGCTGCCCACTGAATGGGACTTTAAATGTGAGCAGGTGGAGGAGGAGGAGGCCAGAAGGCGATGGATAGAGAACCAGCAGGTCACAGTGACCAGATGCTTCTGCCCTGCCTCCTGACTGCCCCTTCCACGAAGATTACCCCTGGACCCAGAGCATTGAAGATAGGCAGCAGGTCTGTACAGAGCAGTCTTTCCCCTTTCTAATCTTTCCAGAAAAGAGTAGGAAAGGATTACAAAGGTCATCTGCATTCCTATGCGTTCTCTTTCTCCTCCCCTCAGGAAGTGGCCCTTATCGTGGCCCCAAGTAGACCACATGTGCTCCTGCTTGGGAAGCTCTTTGGTATTGTCTCTTTTGGTTCAGTAGGGCCCAAGGGGCAGGAAACTCCATGCCCCTTAGGGCTGCCTCTGCCTCTCAGCTGCACAGGCAAAGGAGAGAAGCTGCTCTGGTTTCTGCATTGCTTAGCTTGGTGCTCCAGTGTTTTCTACTCAGAGACTGGAGGCAGAAGCCTTAATCTGGGAGCAGGAGGAGGAATTCATCTGCAATGTGTCCTGTGTCATTCCTCAGGAATCTAAGAGTGGCAGGAGGCAGCTGGACTAGGTACAAGGCCAGCCAAGGAAAGGGAGACCTCTCACGGTGACCTTCAGGTTAGGCAGCGGGGATTTGCATTTGCCAATTTCCTGCTAGGCACAGACACATACCTAGCTCAGTACCCAGTGCCTGGCAAGACATACTAATTCAATGAAGCCTCTTACTCCATCTCTAAGGCTCACACAATAGCTTCTGCATGGATTGGAATGAGGAGACTTTTTTTTTTTTTTAAGAGATAGGATCTCCCCGGATTGCCTTGGCAGGCCTCAAACTCCTGGGCTCAGGCAATCCTCTTGAGTACCTGGGAGGACAGGTACGAACCACTATGCCTGTTTTTGTTGTTATTGTCTTTTTAAGAGCCATCCCAGCCAGGAGTGATAGCATACAGCTGTGACCTTAGTATTAAGAGAGGCTGAGGCACATTGCAATTCAAATTCCCTCTGGGCAATTTAGTGAGATCCAGTCTCAAACTAGAGAATGAAAAAGGGACTAAAGAATGTAGCTCAGAGGGAAGGCACTGGGTTCAATCCAGTGTTTTGTTTTGTTTTTTTTTAAAACATACAGTAAATGGTAGAAGCAGGATCCAATCTAGGTCTGCCTTCTTCCCAGCTCTGAGCTCTGTTTTCTTTCTTCTATTTCTTGCCAGATTGCAAGCAGGTAAGCTGCTACAAGCTGTTTTTAGTTTAGTTTGTTTTGTTTTATTTTTGAGACAGGGTCTCTTTAAATTGCCCAAGTTGGACTAGAACGTGTGATTCTCCTGCCTCAGCCTCCCAGAGTGCTGGGATTATAGGCACATACTCCTATACTCCACAAAATTGCAAGTTTGTGATTTGGCACAGATGAGGTCACAGATGAAAATGACCAGTGTGGCTCTTCTGGGACCTGAAAGGGTGTTTCGCAAAGGGGTCCCGCTGACTTGTATCAGCAGCACAGGGAGCTTGCTGAGAGCAGACCCTTCAGCCCGCTCCTCACTGTAGAGAGGAGGGCCCTGGTGGGTGCCCTGGCAGCACGTAAGAGCAGTAGAAGAGCCCAAGACCATGGCCAGGTGATGCTGCAGACAGCTCTCACCAGCGGTGGTGGTTGGTGGTGAGGTGACGTGGTGCTTCCAGGAGGAAACAGAAGAGGTTTGTGTGCCACAGGCTGACACCCAGGGGCTGGCAGGTGTTCACCACAGCTGAGTGTAATTGTCCGTGCACTGTGACAAAGAGCAAAGTAGCCCACAGCGTCCGCTGACGTGGAAGAAGAGAAGCCACTTGAGGAGGGAACCGTCATTTACAGTTGGTGCCTCAGGCACTGGGGAATGAAGGACAGAGTATGGGCGCTCCCTCTCCGGGGAGCACACCGTACTGACACTTCTCCTCTGACCTTGTCTGCTGTATCTACTTGGAAAGAAAGTGTGTGCAGAAATGGTAGAGATGGCCAGACCGAAGCCTGACTTTGGCAGTGGTCCCCAAAAAACAACTCTCCAGAAGAGGGGTGCCCCTGGCCAACAGACGTAGAAATCTCAGTCCTAGTGGCAGTCCTGTTCCCTTTCCACAGGGAAGAAAGGTGCATCAGACTGTCTTGGCTGAATACCTTAGCTAAACCTGTGAAGCCCCCTTTTATCAGAGGGCGGTCAATCCTCTGATGACCTAGACAGGGGGACATTGAGGGCTAAAGAAAGACAATAGAGACTTGTGTAATTTCAAAGTATATGAGGAGTTGGAGGTCAGTGCCTCAGAGCGGAGACAAAGACATTCCATGCTTACCTCTATTTATGGGGTTCATGCAATAATTGCAGGGAGTATCAGAGGATCCAGAGGGTGGCGGTAACCCTATGAGGAGGAGGAGCTTATGCTGATGAAGATCTTAGGTTGATGAGGGTTAAATTGATTAGGGCGGTGAGATGAGCAAAACATTCTCCTAACAGTAAGTGGTTAAACCAATAAGGAATTTGTCCCTCCCCAGGTGAAACCACTCTTTTTTTTTTATTACCACTAAATTCTCAAAGAACCAGGATGTCTTCAGCTGATATAATCTTGCCCTTGAGTTTCACAGCATTGAGGGACCATTAAGGCCTCAGCTGTGTCCAGAGGCAAAGAGGAGTTATGTTTCCTCATGCCATAGCCGGCCCGTGGCGAGAAGACTAGGCCTCAGACGGCCCTAATCATAGTTCGACTATGAAATGATTTTTCCCCGAAATTATGTAGAATGGCTCCTCACACTCTTTGGCTCACTCTAATGTTTTTTTCCCCTCATTTTTGAGACACGATATTTGGCATCTACGACTTAAAGGACATCTACAACTTAAATACAACTTATACTGGCTCACAGTTCCAGAAGTTTCAGCCCATGGTCCGCAGGCTCCAAACAGGAAATGACAGTGGGAGGGCCTGCCTTGGAGGAAAGCTGCTTGTCATGGCAGCCAAGAAGCAGAGAGCAAAGGGAGGAACCAGGAGGAAGAGGCGCCCATCCAAGTGTATCCTTGCAGTCAGCAAGGCAGAGGTGACCAGAGGGAACCAAACTGGCCCCCTGCTGACCCACCTCCTAACAGCAAGCCAGCTGGATCACCTGTAACCCAATCGCCTTCCCAAGCCCCACCTCGCGTGCGTGGGGCTTTGGGAGGACGTTACAGATCCAAAGCACAACAGTATCCCTATGTGGAGGGCCAGCCAGGCCCCGGGACCTTCCAGCCCTCTGTTCTGTACTTCCAGCCGTGCATGGCGCTCTAGTCTCAGCCATTCCTGGTGCTACATCCCCAACAGTCTGGTCACTCTGTGTGCTGACTGCTTGCTTTCAAACACTCCACTCCATGGACTCTTCCTCTTGTTCATCTCTAGTGAGGCACAGCTTGCACAGAGGAATCTCAATGATATACAGGAGTGCAAGTCCACTCGAAGCAAATCAGACGGAGAATTCTCTCTTGCCTGAACAGTTTTATTCCTCCAAAAGATCAAAGAAACACAGGGAATATAATCCTTGAAAACATTTTGTTTGCAGACGGGGTTTTACTATGTAGTTCAGGCTGGCCTTGAACTCACTATGTAGCTCAGGCTGGCCTCAAACTCATGGTGATCCTCCTGCTTCAGCCTCCCAGTTACTAGGATTATAGACATGCACCACTATGCCTGGCTGTCTGATCAGCTTACTGTAACTATGGAAATCCCAGAAACATTTAGAGAGATAATACCAGCTTAGGATAAGCAAAGAAGGGTATATTGGGCTAAGTAAATGAATACTCCAAACTTCAGGGAAGCAAGGATCAAAGAAATCTGAAACTATTTCACAATCATGACACAGAGATTGCTAAGGGCACTAAGAAGGCTGGGAGAGTCTCAGCCACGACAAGGTGACTGCTGGGAGGCTCTTGGGTGCTGTGAGGGGAATATTGCCCCTTCTCCACTGAGGAAAGTTGGTTTTGTGCTGGCCAGGCCTCCATGTTACAACAGAAACCAGCTCTGGCTAAGTATTGCAAAAAGAAGTGTACTGTAAGGATATGCTGGATAAGAAAAAATCTAAAAGGATGAAGAAACAAAACAAAAACCCAACTAAGACATAACCTCTGTAACCAAAGGAGGTTAGATAGCCAAGAACTGCCCCAAGCTGTCTGCTCAGCTGTGGTCATTTCTTGTCATGACCACTGTGATGTGCCCATTGCAGTGAGTGCTGCCACCACCCTTGTGGACCCTTGACTCAAATGCTGGCACTGGGACTAGACTGTGAATCTGCCTGTGACTCCTTCAGAATTCAGAGTCGCTAGATCACGTGCAGCCTTCTGCAGCCAGCGCTGGGAGAGGAGAAGAAAGATTTCCTCCCATTTGGTTTTCACAGAAAGGGGAAGGATTCTTCCAAAATAAAAGGACTTGGGTCTTAGGTAGCCAAACGGTACATTTACTGCAATCAACCTCAAATACGCATTTACCCCCTTCCGAAATTTCCAGAGGAAAACTTCTCTCAATATAATAAAATTCCTTCTACAATTAACAATATACTTATATCTCTTCCAAGGGAGAAAACTACGCCTGTCAGTTCTGGAATTCAACTCCAAGTCTAGGATCTCAGAGTGCTATCTGTTGTTTCTATTTCATTATGATGTTGTTTCAACATTTGCACCCCGTAAATTAAATGATAAAATTTAGCTACTATCAACATACCACATGTACAACAGTAGACCTGAGAAAGACAAAGAAATAGAAGCGACTTACTTAAAATAGAGAAATAAGAGTGTTTGAGCTAGCAAGAAGGAAAATGAGAGTTAAACCAGCTCAGTATCAGGGTTTCCCTGTAGTTGAGTCCATGTGCAGCCTGATTTCCTACTCAATCCCATTGAGCAGGCCTTGGGGTAGTTGGAAAAGGGAGCTGAATGACTTCTACAGCAAGCAGTCTGTTTCATTAACCGAGTTTATTACCTTAGTTATTCCACACACTTCCCCAAATGACCTGCCCCACTGTGACATCATTTCCTACCATCAGAACATACAAAATACCTCTTCCCCAAAGCTGTCTTGTTCTAAGTAAGTCCCTCACCACACACACAAGACGCAAGGCTCTGCCCGTGACTCACTGTCAACTCTTACCTGGTGGCATTTCTTCTTCAGGACAAAGCTGACAGGAGGATGTGGTGTGTGAAGTTCTGTTTCCCCCCACCCTCTGGTCCATTGGAGCTGATCTGAGTGGGGTTGTTAGAAGATCTGGCCAGAGGTAACTGTGTGTGACATAGGTGTGAGCTGAGGAAGGGGCCAGCATACCACAGGGTTTGCCATGCTGGAAGTGAGTGCAACCTTCCACGTACAGCCAGTCATTGTGCCTTCAGGACCCACTGGAACCTGCTCTTGTATACACTGCTTTCTCGGGTTCTCTTAACCACACCCACTTTTATGGCCTCGTGGCTCAGATGATACCAAATTCACAATGGATGGCTCAGAGACCACGGTCAAGTTCCATCTTTTTCAAGTGTCTGTAGCCGGCCAAGAGGCACCTCTCATACTCATAGGGTAACAGTTGCTTACTGAGGACGTAGGTCATGGATGGCTGATTGCGAAAGGCTCCGCAGTGAGTGTCTGCGTCAGGCTTCCCAGGGCTGCCTTCTGTCACTCGGTCTGCCATGGATCAGTCAGGTGCCATTTGAACCCACAGCATCCTTATGGCCACATGCTCACCACATTTGCTGCAATGTGGAGAATAGTTTTCCTTCTCTGGGCCCTACTCAAAGCTGAGACATCTTTCAAGCTACCTACTTGGTAAACAGATTGGAGAAGCACGGGCAAATAGAGCATGTATCACCCAGAAGTCCAAAGAGGCCTGGCAAGCACGGTGTCGTCTCAGTGAAATGTGTGAAGGGTGCTGCATCCCACTCTTATTTTGTACGGGCCATCCTAAGGTGACTTAGACAACTGTGCCCCCAGAAACTTCTCTGACATGCTTGCCTCCTGCATTTTCTTAGCATTTTCCTCCCTCATTGACTCTTGAGGCAACAGATACTTCCAGGTCTTCAGATCCTATCAGCGTGATGGTATCAGTATTATAGACTAGCATGATGTCCAAAGGGATAGAAAGATGGTGTCCCCTGCATTTAACTGTAGTACAGAGATAGAAAATATATTGCCGAGGAGGAGGTATTACTCTGCCATTTTTCTTCCAGGTGAAAACATTTTCTCTGGTGTTTTCTAATTACTTACATAGAAAACAACAGAATTAGTGATCATGCCCGAGGGAAGACCCTATCTGGAGTAGCAAACCCTAGTAAAACTTGCAGTGATCCCCAGGTACTAAGGACCCCTGCTGTTTCTGAAGATCCAGCAATCTTCTGTACCAGCCAAAATAAATAGTTCAGGGAAATACTGCAGAACAGAATTTTGCATGTTGCATTAACAAGACTCTGACAGTGGCAACTGTATGGACGTTTTCCCTGGGGATGTCATGTTATTTTGATTGCTTTCTTGGTAGGCAGGGAGAATTGCAGCTACCTGCACAGGCCTGTTAATATATATAGAACTGCTCTGCAGGCCAGGAGACTGTTTCTGTCATTATGCTGATCTCTGAGAACGTCTAGTTCAACTCTATACAAAGGTAGATACAGAGCGGGGGGTGGGCTGAGGACCTTAGGAACTATTGTGAAGTAGACTCTGCTCAGATTTCCACTTCTGACCTGACTGAGTAGTGGGCCATGGCAGTATTAAACATTCTGACTAATTAACTCCAAATCAGGGTCTAATAGTCCCTAAAAATTGTTTCCCCTTTATTCATGGGGCCTGAGTTCTAGTACATCGGTACAGGACTGTATTAGAGTGACTTAAGTCAGCAGACCTGAAACTGGGTTTTATATTTTTCTTATATTTTTTTAAACAATAAAGTCAAACAGGATCTCTGTGGCAATTATCACTTTTAATATTGAGGTCCTAGAATCAAAACACCGCAAGGCTGGATGCTTCAGACTTTGCTATTGGTTTCGCTGCTTAAGACGGACAACAGTTCCACATTCTGCTCCCGAGTGTCATTGGTTCACTTCTGCTAGGATCGGAAATAAGAGGGAACATTTCAGGTGTTCAGCATCTCTTGTAAGCATTTCTTGCCTCCTTAGACAATCACTAAAGCATTCTCAAAGCTTCTGGTAATTTCCTTCAGCAGAGTTTTCTGGGCCATATTGGGGACATAAAAACAAGACACAATAATATCTAATATTTCTAGTTCCAATATCTTTGAACTCAGTCCTCAATATTACACCACACTGCATCTCAGCTTGATCTGCTTTTCCCACTACTGTGACTAGGTTTCGGGCAACTAACCAAGAAAATATTTAGAAACACTTCCAGCTCCTCAAACGCAATATGTTAAACCTATAGTTTTCAGGAGAAAAAAATATAATATGCAGATAAATCCAGCCTGAATCTAAAATTTTATGTTTTTTCCTATGTAGAAAACCTATTCCCATGTGTGTCCTGCAAAATCAGTGTGCACGTGTGGGTGTGTATGCACACCTTGCCCACAGTGTGTACCAATCATGACTTTATAATTGGCCTCGGAGCATTCTGGCCCACAGTCCTAGTTGTGAGTATGCAGCTAATAAGCAGGGAGGGGAGTGGAGGATGAGAGTAATGGCTTCCTTCTGCAGGGTAGTGAGACTGGGTCCTTTGGAGCACCTTCATGTAAAGCAACAATAGCCTCATTAGATATCAGAGGAAATTTTGTTTGCGCTGGTGACAGAGATTTAGTGAGCTTTAGAGGTACAGGGTTCCCTGAGTTGTTCAGTTACTTGCATATGCTCCTGTTCCATTTCTTGAGACACACCACTTACTTGACCAAGGCCCTAACTCTCATGTATGAGACCTGGTGAAGTCTGGATTCAGTTGTAATTTGTAATTTGGCAATCCATATAATTTGGCTTCCAGGATCTCTGCCTCACACCTGTAGAGGAAAGGTAATAAGGGAAAAGAAAAAAAATAGGAGAAAATGAAAAAAATGGAAATAAAGTGTTTGTAAATGGGGAGGGTAGGAGGGGGTGAAGGGAGGGCAGGGACAAGGGGAAAAAATGAGAACCAAGACCTGTCATGTAAAGGTACAAGATCCCAATAATGAATGTAACTGTACTGTGTACCTAAAATGTACCAATAAACTCAATGAGGGAAAAAAAAGAAATCAGATGCTTTTAGAACAGTCTTAGAGCCAGTGTGTCAATCTGAATTATGATCTGAGAATTTGAGCACATAAATTTGTCGTTTATTTTTGTGTGAGCAGATTGGAACTGACGAAAGAAGTGCTTGGGTTTCTTTTGATTTTCCTATGGTTTACAGAGCTAATAGTTGCTTTCAGTGTGCACTGATCTAGGGCAATAGTTACCTTTTTACTTTTTAACACTGTATGTCATGTACAGTGGGCCCTTGACTTATGAACTCAGTTCCCAAGGGCTGGTTGTAACTCAAGTTGATTGTAGGTAAATGCAGCTGAGATCTGGATGTTTACCTGGGTACGTGCTATAGATAACAAAAGGCAGAATTAGGCCCATTAACCTAATTAACCCAAGTTGTTTGTATGTCAGACCAGCCATAACTTGAGAGTCCACTGTATTACCCTTGTATGCTAACAGAATTGTTACTGTTCTTGGTCCTAAATGACCAGCCAGCCAATGTCAGCTTCCCTTCCTCATCCATTTCTCTAAGACTCTGTTGCCTGCAACCACTTACCAGCACCGGCTTCTCTGTGCCTCTCAAGGTTCTTTTCCGGAGAACAGAAACCAATGCTGGATAACGCAACCAGAAGAAATAATTTATGAGAATGGTGTAGGGGCACTCAGAATCAATGGAAAGTCCAAAACACCAAGATCAAAATCCAGCCAGGGACCAAGAAAGGATGGGCAAGAAAATACCATCAAGATCTGGCCACCAAAATAAGGACACTGTCTGGGCTGTGTCACCCACGGCCGCTTTCTGCTCCCCCTCTTGATGTCACTAACAGGGAATGCCCATTCCCATACATCTGCACTCTCAACTCCTCTACTACGGCATAAAAGATAACCTTACACCTATTGCATCTTTGCATTACTTCTTCGATGTTCAAAATCCTGAATCAGAGCATCTGAGCCAGGGTCAGTTCTTACACTTGCTGGACAGCACAGGGAGGCCTGGAGCCACCTAGTTTTGGGTTTCTCCAGGTAGGAAGGATGTGTAGATTCTAGGAAGTTTTACTCCACTTTACCCAGAAAATGTCTTCTATAGTCTTCAACCTGAAAAGATTTAGGACAAATATTCAAGAAGAGAAAGCTCGAAGTAGGTGAAGTAATTTGAGGTTATTTTAATTAATAAAATTTTTCCATTTCTACACAATTTTTTAAGATGCTAAGAGAACTTGAAAAAGGGATTGCAAAGTAACCATCAATAAAACTTTAAAAATTCAAGAGAAACTCTGAAGAATCAAAGATTGAGTTGAGCTTGTATGAAGGAAGAGAGTCGGTGCTGCTAACGACCAGGTGTTGAATAATGACAGTGAATACAACTACGTGGTTAACAGGAGTTGCTTGCTGTGAACACTTGAAAATAATTAAATGAACAGTTGGTGTCAGTTTGAATTTGTTAGGACAAATCACAGTAAACATGTTTATTTCTTTTTTCGATTGATGAATCTGTGGACTCTTGGTAGGTGTTATGGCTTGTGTTTAGCTGTGCCCAAAAAGCCTCATGCAGTCATGGGAGGGGCTTTTTCAGAGATGCCTGCCTCTAGAGTGTGTGACCTTGGGATTGATTCATGGTGCAATGCTAGGATCAAGAGTGTGAGTGCTATCCATCCTAAGTAGCCTGGATAAGACATAAGGGATAGAAAGAGCTGTGGTTGTCCCTTGTTGCTTTGCTACCTTCTGCCCACCATGAACTGTTTCTCCTCTGCTATGTTACCCTGCCTTGGAGCCAGCCAATTATGGACTGAAACCTCTGGAAACTGTGAACTAAATAAACCTTTCCTCCCTTGTCTTTGGATGCCAAGTATTTTGTCTCAGCAACAAGAGAAAATCAACTAAAAATTTGGAACCAGAGCTGGGGAGGTAGCTCAGTGGTGCTGCACCTGTCTGGAACCAGAGGAGTGGGGTCATTGCTGTGAATGTACCTGACCATGTGGTTTGGGAGCCTTTGCAGCTGGCTTGTGGGAAGGAGAAGAGTTAGGAAAGGTTTGGAGACGCTGGCTGAAACAGTAGAGCTGGAATGTCTGAGGCAATACTTGACGGGAGGAAATTCCGGTCAGAGCTCAGAAGACCACAACGCTGGTAAAGAGCAGGCTCAGGAAGCTTCAGCTGGGAAGAAAGACTGCACTGGCTGTTGGACTCCAGACCATGTGTGTTACGCCTTGGGTGAAAGCTTATCTGCATTTTGCTCCTGTCCAGAGACTTTGCCTGAGACTGAGATTATGGCTGGCAACCTAATTAATCTGGCAGGAGAAATTTCAAGGCAGTCTAATGTTGAGGCTGTGGCATGGTTACTGTTGGATTTATACTGACAATCGAGAGCAAAGAGCCTAGCGGAATGATTCAAAACGTTGTGAGTTTGGCCAGAAAGGAAGCTCCAGTAAAGTTGTGGCCTGCAAAGATGAACAGACGACAACTCGGTTGCTGAAAAGACTAGTGAGAAAAAGCCAAGCCTTTCAGAAGACCACAGAGGAGATGGCCTGAGGATTTCAGCCTGTGTAGCCTCACAGTGGCAAAGTGAAAGAGTGCTTTGAGAAGAGAGCCTCGGAGCACCATGTTCTGGAATGGTGGTGGCCTGGGGAGTTGTTCCCTGGGATTTGGATCATAGCCACTCGACCCCTACAGCCAGGAGAGAAGGAAGCCTGGCGACTGCTCCAGCTGGCAGCAGGGCCTGGCATCATCCTCATGGTGCCGGTTTTAGATGCCTGCAAAAATGTGAGAGTCGTGAAGTCCAGAAGGCTTCCACCCAGATTTCAGAAGGCCTGGAAGGCCAGGCAGGGTGCCCCTGAGAGGGCAGTGTGTGAAGTGTGTGAGTGTGAAGCCAAAGGTGCAGTGGAGGCCCCAGAAGTCTGGAGAAACCAGGAGTGTGAATGGTCTGAGGAAAATTGCAAGGAGGGAGCAGAGCCAGCCCAAGAGAGAAGCCATGGGAGCCGAAACCACCAGCAGTGCTATGCGGAAGGAGCCACCCAAGCCCTTTAGAGTTCACGCCTTGCCACAGATGGCCTCGGATGCTGGACATGGAACTATGGAGATTGATGTTTGCCCTGATGGATTTTGGACTTGCTTTGTTCCCCATTCTTTGGAATTCCCTTATTTGTACCTTTTGAAATGGTAATGTCTATCTCGTGCCATTGGGTGTTGAAATGTCTGACTTTATTTTCATTTGTACAGGGGCTTGCGGCTAAGCGTTTGTCTTAAATCTCAGAGGAGACTTTGGACTTGGATTTTTCAGCAATGCTGAAACTGTTAGGACTTTAGCAACTCTTGGAGATGGACTAAACACTCCATTTTTGCATAAAGGGATGGGCATGCATTTTTGGGGGGCCAGGGACAGAATGTTATGGCCTGTGTCTAGATGTCCCCCAAACCTCATGGGGTTAAAGGTGGGGATTTTTCAGAGGTGTCTGGATCTAGAGTGTTTGACCCTGGGATTGATTCCTTGTGCAATGCTAGGATCAGCAGTGCTATGATTAAGGATGTGAGTGCCACCTGCCTTGAGTAGCCTGGATAAGATACAAAGGACACAAAGCTGTGGTTGTCCCTTGTTGCTTTTGCTACCTTCTGCCCACCATGATAGTTTCTCCTGTGCCATGTCACCCTGCCTTGGGGCCAGCCGACTATGAACTGAAACTTCTACAAATTGGTGGGCTAAATAAACCTTTCCTACTTTAACTTTGGGTCTTGGGTATTTTGTCTCAGCAACAAAAAATGTAACTAAGACAGCTTATTTGGCAGAAAAAGCTGAAAGCAAGTGACTTTGGAAGAAGATTCCAGCCAGGCATAGTGGTGCTTGCCTGTCATCAGTCACAGAATTCTGGGAGCCCGAGGCAGGAAGATTGTAAGATGAAGCCCGGCCTGGGAAACTTAGTGAGACCCTGTCAAAAAATAAAAAATAAAAAGGGCTGGGGACGTATTTCCATGTAATGGTTCAGGGTTCAATCCTAGAATTGCAAAAAAAAAAAAGAAGGAGGGGGCAGGTGAGTAGGAGCATCAGCAGCCAAAGACAGCACGATGATTGGGGCAGCGGAGCCCCAGGAAGGGTGAGGAATTAAAGAACCAAGAACCTCAGAGTCAGAGTAGAGCTAAATTCAGGAGAATCGGGCCTACACGCTGCCTATTTACATTTCTGGTCATCATTTTACTAAATTGCTTATTAATGTGAAGTAGTTGCTAAGACATTTGAGAGAAAGACCTAGTGTGGAAAACAGAGGACAAAGTACAAAACAAACTGTAAGACTTACAGGAAATAGAGACAGTGCAGGTAACAGAAGAACACTTGGCGTTAAAAGCACTTCCTGTCCCTTAGTCTTCTCACTCGAGTCTCCCAGCTGCAGTTAGTGCCCACATTCCATGGCACCTGGTCACGGCTCAGCTGTGCATGCCCGATGCTTTTACTTTCCTGTATGTGTTTGTCTGGCGTTAATGACAATTACTGGATTGGTTGTCCAATTTTCTGCCCATTTATCACAAATATGAGTCTCTAGCTCTCCCAGCACCTCAGCAATTCTCTTGTGACATCTGGGGATCATCACAGTGGGACAGTGATGGGATCAGAGACTGGGATGAAAAAATTAAATTCTGGGGCACAATAAACAATTATCATTCGTAGCTCGGTGTGTTTCCACAGAAACTCACATTTTATCATGAACCGATAAAATCATAAATACAGAATGTTAGGGGGCTGGGGATTTAGCTCAGTGGTTCTGCTGCCTGCCTTGCCAAGCACAAGGTCCCAAGTTCAATTCCCAGTACCAAAAAAAAATGAAAAATTTAAAAAAATTATAAGTACACAATGTTTGCCTGAAATGAAAAATTGTTACCCTGAAAAAAAAAAAACTAAATCAGGCCTCCCTCGAGTTTCACTTGCTCTTTGTCTACTTTAAAAAAAAAAAAAAATCACTTTTTTTTTTTTTTTTTTTTTTTTTTTTTTTTTTTTGAGATAAAGTCTTACTATTTAATTTAGGCTGGCCTCAAACTCTTGGAAATCCTCCTGCCTCAGCCTCCTGTGCACTGGGATTATAGGTTTGCACCACCACACTTGGAAAAATCACTAATTTTGGAGGTCACACAGCTGGGCAATGCATTAGTTCCCTGATAGCTTTGCTACAGTTGGCACCGCTCTAGGTGTGATTATAGTCACAGTTGCCTGGATTGCTTCCCTAGCACTGAAGGCCACTTTGCTTCACCTGGGCCCCAGGTGTCCGAAGGGTGACTAACGTGGGACTAAGGTTGGAATCGTGTCTTCATGTTACGTCTGCCCGCATGCTAGTTAACCCTTTAGTCAGCTTTGTGGCAGTCCAGCCGTCACAACACGAACGTACCTGAGTTGGGGAGTGAGGCTTGAGAAATGACAGCACACTCAATAGGGTGGAGACAAGAAGTCCGATTTATTACACAGAAACAGCTCCTTTTAAAGGCAGGCCAACAGGAAGCACCAAGCAACTATTAGGGAGGAGATCAGACCTTTGGCTATCTGAGTTCCTCCCATCACAAGGTCAAATTTAACAAACTCCTTGAGCTGGGCGTGGTGGTGCATGCCCGTAATCCCATAAAACCAGTCTGGATTACACAGTGAGCTCCGGGTCAAGGCCCATAATCTGGTCTGGATTGTACAGTGAGTTCCAGGTCAATCTCATCTGTATAGCTGAGACCCTTGTCTCAGAAAAGCCAAATAGAGCCATAGATTGTGTCAGTGCCTCAATGGTAGATGTTACTTTTCCAGTGTCAAATGCCGGCGGGCTCCCACAAGCTTCTACTCAGCTCCGCACATTGATCGTTTAAGAAAGCTTTTGTCCAAGACCTTGGTACAGGGTTCACTCGGCCCATTGCTCACCTTCCAGCCCACCCTTCCTTGCGCTTTTCAGCAGCTCAAGCACTGACGGTCTTGACCCCATCATATGATGAAGATGTCTACACAGCGGAGAGAGGAGCTCAGCAGTTCCTGAGCGAAGCTGACCACTGGTTAGTCCAACAAGAGAAAGCCAAAATGTGTTTGGTCAAGACGATGGTGCCAGATTCAGGAAAATTAACAGCCTTTAGGACCAGCTGAGTGACACAGTCTGCACAAGAAACATTTTTGCAACTGTGCCTCTGGCTGGTGGAAATTGCCAGACTCCAGCCCACTCCAGCACGTAAGTAAAAACCTGCTGCCCTCTGTCCTGTGAGCACCAACACGGTCACCCCTTGGCCAAGTGCTTGCTCTCTTCAGTCACGGCCCCAATTTGGCTGAAGCCCTCATTCCCCCAAGTAAAGCTTTACCTGTACAGGTGTGTGTGCTTGAAGTATCTGGCCCAGCCTCATTCCTGCCATCTCTGGGTCAGAAGACCCTGTCCTGGGCTGGAGATTTAGCTCAGTGGTTCCTGAGTTTAGCGCAAGGTCCCAAGTTTGATCCCTGGTATCAAAAAAAAAAAAAAAAAAAAAAAAAAAAAAAAAAAAAAAAAAAAC
>NW_022900914.1:6548614-6585811 GCF_012274545.1 Fukomys damarensis | reverse complement strand
TTAAAAAAAAAAAAGAATCCTGTCCCTTATCACTCTGTTTCCTGTTTTAGTTTTGTGTTTTCAGTCTGGGGATTCTCACTAAGTTGTCCAGGCTGGCCTCAAACTGTAGTTCTCCTGCCTCAGCCTCCCTAAGTGCTGGGATTATAGGTGTGTGCCTCTGCTTTGGTTTTCTGTTTTGGAGAAATCCCCCACGTCTGCTGGTCTGCCTCCAGCTGGGACCCTGGCTCTGTGTGCTGCTGTGTAGCTGTCACCTTGGAATTCCTCTTCTCATTCATGCTCTCTCGCATTGGAGCCTCTTTCCTGCATGCCATGGCTTCCTTTCTTGGTTTATTTCCTCACTTTGATGCCTCACACTCCAGGACCACTGACCCACTCACTTTCTAGCATCCGAAATGGGTGCTTGTGACTTGGCTTGTTCTTTTGGTTGGATTTATATCTCCAGAAAAAAAAATATATGTTTTACTGGTCTTAGGAGAGAGCAGTGTTGTTATGATTCCCCCCAAAGCCTCATACGTTCAGGGGTGAGGTTTTAGATTGATCCGCTGATGAATTCAAAGCTAAATGTGCACTAGGAGGTGGGTCACTGGGGGTGACCTGGGAGGAAACAGCTCCACGCCTGCTCCTCCCTTTCCTCGCTCCACTTCCTGGTTGCAGTAGTTTGAGCCGTTTCCCTCCACCCAGGTGCTTCCCTCGGTGCTGGCTGACCATGCAGGGACTGAGTCCTCTGAAACCGTGAGCCAAAATAAACCTCTCCTCGTTTAACTTGTGGGTGTTGTGCATTGTGTCTCGGCAACCAGGAAAGTGACTAAGACAAGTGCTAAATATACGGGTTTCTTTGGCCATCTTTATTTATAATCCAATTTTCATTTCAGAATTTAACACTCTGGCTTGAGTACGTAGTCAGGATTGCAGTTGGACCAACGCCAGAGGCTCAGAGATCTGCAGAAGGCTGTTCAGATAATTCCAGAAGGAGATGCTGGCAAAGCTATGCACTGCAGGACGGAGGGAGACCAGATTCTGCTGAGAATGGCGGGCTCGCTGCTCAGCACCCGAGACTGTTAGGGTGCTTCCCAGATGGGGAGACTAGGTAGGTGGGTAGACAGGCAGATCTCTACCCGTACCTTCACTGCATTTACCTGAATGTCTTTATCTGTATTATCTTAATGGATTTACCTTAATATGTGTTGCAAAATATATACTGCAAACATAGAACTGGCATATCAACCTTGTGATTTCCCAGATAGTATTAAGATGAAAAAGAGCAGATACTTGAGTTTTAAAAAGAAATTCAATTGGCTCTATTAAGCCAGTTTTGCCCTGGGAGCAGGGTATTTAGAGAGCCGTTCGTGGGAGCTGGGCTGCGAAATTGCTGGGTTCACCCCACTGCCTAGGACCAGCCCTGCCAGCGGCTGGGCCTCTCCCGCTTACCTGCCCCTCTTAAAGCTCTCTGTTGTCTCCTGCTCCTTTGTGTTGTGCTTGACATTTCTCTTTCTGCCTGTGTGGACAGCTTTCTCTCACCATCACCTCAATCCCGACTTTTGCAGTCTTCTGCTTACTATGAGTTTCAGAGCTTCTAATGGTATTTTATTTTTTTGTTAAAAAAATACACCCTATGTCCGAAAGCTTTGGAGCGTGCCGTCTCTGAAGCCCAGCGGTAGACCACCGTCCGCCGACTCCTGCTCACTCCCCTTCTCCTCCCCGCGCCACTGTCAGGCTCAGACCCGCAGCATCTCCCGTCAGTTCTCACTCCGGTGCCACCGTGGCCGATGGAGTGTGGAGCCCAGCTCAGTGTCCTTGGCCCAGAGCATCTGCACTGTGCACAGCTGGGCAGAGCAGCCCGCCTCCCCACGCGAAGACTGCTGCTGTGACACGGGGCACACGGGGAGAGGAAAGGAGACTGCACAGACGATCTTGGGTTCGGAGCTGGGTCTGTCCCTGCCCCCTAGCCTCAGCCAGGGAAGTGTGTGAGGCTTGGGTCCTCTGAACGATGGACAAGATCATCTGCGTCCCTGCAGTGGCCAGAGCAAGTGTGTGTCAAGGAAGCACGGTGCTCTTGCCTCGATCCGCTGGACCCGTGGGCAGCTCTGGGATGAAGCAGCTAACACTTAGTGTAGGGGACAGCCAGAGGTCTAGTTCTGTGCTGTCACAAGGACCTTTTGGAAACGTGGGGAGGTGGAAAAGCAGGGTGCTAACAGTGACTCCCTGTGTCTGACAGCCCGGCCCCCGCCATGTCCCCGGGAGGAGGCCACCGCGCCAGGCTACCCCAGGCCACTTGACCACGAACTGATGACACCAAGGACTCAGGTGGCAGGAGTTGTAGGAAGAGTGAGGAGTTTTCCTTAGGTGACAGAAATCCCTGGAAAAGAGTTCATGTGACAATCCCTTCAATGTCTAAAAAAAATACATCATAGCCAGGGATTTAGCCCAGTGGTTCTACCGCCTGCCTCGCAAGCACAAGGACCCGAGTTTGATCCCCAGTACCAGAAAAAAAGTTTTAAAAATATATAAAATAAAGTAACTAAACAAAGTTTAAAAAAAGACAATCACTGAATGTGAAAATGATTCTTAACAAATACAACTCATAAAAACTAGCAGTCCTAAAAGCATCTAGATTTAATAAGGTTTTCTATGGCTGATCCTTACCTTGCCAGATGGTGAGAGTCTGAAAGGATAATAATAGGCCATTTCATAGACAGGAAAATGGATAGAAAGCATGAATGGATAGAGATGCACATAACTAAAGCTGATAGGAATTAGATAAATACAAGTCAAACTTAGAGGGTCTGTTATCTACCTACAAGTCTAACCAAGTGAAGTACTACAAAAGTATGGCTGAGTAAACCAGGCACACTGACAAAATGGAACACGATATAGCCACTAAATAATCAGCGTGACACTCATTAAGCTGGGTATTTGAAACAAAGCAAGGGTAACAACAACTTCAAGTGAGTGAGCACAAGATAATGAAGGCTGGAAGTGATGGGAGAGGTGTATTTAGTATGTGGAACTTTACTTTCTATAACATGAAGCGCATAGTAAAAACATAAGGGCCGGGATTTGGCTCAGTGGTTCTGCCACCTGCCTCATAAGCACAAGGGCGTGAGTTCGATCCCCAGTACCAAAAAATATAAATAAATAAGTATACACAGACAGATATTCTATAAAAGGGGTGGTAGAGAGTAATTTCTTCTTTTTCCTTGCTTTGCAGCAGAGCCATGAAGATGAATTAAATGGTTTGAATTTCTTGGATCAAAACATTACATCTAGAATGAGTGCATGGTTCAGGTTTGTCTGTGGAGATAGTTAAGAATATCCATCTACTGAGTGAAAGGATGTTTTTGAGTTAATTTAATGACATTAGAAAATGCTTGTTGGCTAGGGGTTTAGCTCAGTGGCACCACGCCTGCTTTTCTTTTTTTTCCCCTTTTTTTCTTTGTACCAGGGATCGAACTCGGGACCTTGCTCTTGTGAAGCAGGCGGCGGAACCACGGAGTTAAATCCCCTGCCCAGCCCCTGTTTCTCAAGCACAAGGTCCTGAGTTCGATCCCTGGTACCAAAAAAAGAAAATGTTCATAATTAGTTCTGTTTTTGTCTTTAAAAGGTTCTAGAACCTACCTCCCACACTGTGCCTGTCTTTCTGGGTCCCTCTTCCTCTCACAATGCACTAAAATCACTTTATTATCTAGCATTTAGTAAAAAGGATGAGAAGGGACCACCCCAGAAGTTCCCGTGTGTGCTCAGCACCTGTCTTATTTCATTCTTTCCACTTGTCCCCCCCCGACATTTACACACCCTACAAATGTCACCACCACCTCCCAGAAGTGATTCTATCCACCATTAACAGGGCTGGGATGTAGCTCAATGGTGCTGCACCTGCCTCACAAGCACAAGGTCTTGAGTTTGATCCTTGGTACCACACACACACACACACACACACACACACACACACACAAAGAAGTTGCCTCTATCCACTGTTAACAATATGGTACCATAAACTAAGAAATTTAAAATGTATTTTTCTCCTTGTCCATTGTCATCTTGGTGTTTCTTCAGCAGTGCTGATGATATAACAGGCCAACCTTGCCTCGTTACAATGTTGACTCTCAATTATTTAGAGAGATAAAATAATACAAAGAAACACATTTTAGTATTACATTTCTAGAGTATATAAGATGTTTCATATGTTAAGGCCTGTTAAAAACTAGGTTCTAGCATAACATTCCAAGCTTATAAAAATCTGGAAAAATTTACAGAATAACAGTTTGTCCCATTCCCCTAGAAGTATTCAAATATATTATTAAATTAGAAATCTGAACACAAAATTATGTATGAGAGGCAAACCACCAGACGTGGTGGTGCCTGCCTGTACTCCCAGCACTCCAGAGGCTGAGGCAGGAGGATTGCCATGAGTTCAAGGCCAGCTTGGGATGCCAGCCAGACTGAACTCCATAGTAAGACCTTGTCTCACAGAGAGAGGGAGGGCGGGAGAGGCGAACCATGTGTTACACACAGACACGTTCATTCAGAAATATGTTAACAGTGGCTGCGAGGGAAGTGCTAGAATTGTGAGTAATTCAAATATTCTTCCACATTGTTTCCCATTTTTTCTAGATTTTTTTACAGTCAGGACTTGTTAGCTTGAAAAATTGGAAGAGTTATTAATAGAAAGCTGTATCCAAGAGTCTGGGGAAAAACTCTGTCCTTAAGCCAAGGGCAGACAGGACCAGGAATTGGTGGCTGTTACAGCTCCACTTGATGAGCGATATTCTTGAGGACCCTGTTCCATCAGAGCCTCTCAAGACAGGTCAAAGAAATAAAAAGAGCCCGAGAGAGTGAAATGGTAGGTGACAACATCTCATTAACGCTTAGCTCAGGTGGCTCTCAGTGACAGTGGGAAGGATGGTCACTACAACTTTGTTCTCACAGATTGAACGGACCGCAGGGACTGCCTGGTGCAGTTTGATCATCTTCAGAGCAGAAGCCCTGGAGAGTTACTCTACCCCTCCCGGCTGTTCAGTGCAGAGCCGGGACCAGAATTCCTGCGTCCTGACTCCTAGCACAGGACTCTCAGCTCTCCACTTTTCTAGTGGCAAGTGATGTTGCTGATTTTGCCACTACTGCATTAAGAAAGTGTGTTCTATAATATATAGTCCTGTGTTATGAACATATGTTGTATAGGAAAGTGTGTGATATAATTGCATTAAGGCAGAATGTTATGTAATCTGCATGAAGAAGGTAGGTAAGAGGGCTGGGGATTTAGCTCAATGGTGCTGCTGCCTGGCTTGCAAGTGTAGGGTCCCAAGTTCGATTCCCAGTACCAAAAAAGAAAAGAAAGTATGGGGCTGGGGATTTAGCTTAATGGTTCCAACACCTGCCTCACAAATGCAAGGGCCCAAGTTCGGTCCCTGGTACCAAAAAAAAAAAAAAAAAAAAAAAAAAAGGAAGGAAGGAAAGAAAAGAAAGTACGCAAGCATCCTGCAAGCACTTCACTCAGGTGGGTCCCCCAAGCATTGTTCCAAATTGGGACAAATTCCCAATATTCCCTTATTTCTCTTGACTTCCTGCAACAGACTGAAAGTTCATTAAAATTCTGTCCCCTAGTGTACATTTTTAAGGGACAGGGCCTGGGCATGGTGGTGCACACCTGTAATCCCAGCATGCTGGGAGACTGAGGCACAAAAATCACAAGGTTGAGCCCAGTCTTGGCATCTTGGTGACTTAGTGAGATCCTGTCTCAAAATAAAAATTAAAAAGCTGTGGATGTACCTCAGTGTGAAGGCTTTGGTTCAATCTCCAATAACCAGGAAAAAAAAGATTAAAAATAAGAGGTGGGGTTTAGGAGGTAATGAGGCCATGAGAATGGAGCCCTCATGAGGAGGATCATTGTCTCCTGTAAAAGAGACCCAGAGTAACCAGGTTAGAGTGCTTACCCAGCATGCACAAGGGCATGGCTTCATCCCCAGCACCGCAAAAGAGAGACAGAGACTGTGGCAGAGACCCCAGGGCTCTCTTGCCCTCTTTGTGCTATATGAGAATGCAGCCAGAAGACAACAGCCTGCATCCCAGAGTGCAGTCATCAGAATGCAGCCATGCTGGTGCCTCAGCCTCAGGACTGAGGGAGAAGTCTCTGTATTGTGCAAGCTAGCCACGAGAGCTGTCTGTCCCAGCAGCCTGGAGTCGCCCAGACACACCCGGCCGGCTGCTGTGGGGTCTTGGCCACGTGAGTGGTCTTGGCCACGTGTTCATTCTTCTCCTTCCTCTCCTCCCTTTTTAAATTCTTTTTCATGATGTTTAAGCCTACACACACACACACACACACACACACACGATAGAATTTCCAGAATACTTTTCCCAAACACAAATATTTGTAACATTTTTGCCCCATTTGTGAGAGATTCATACATGGCAAATGTTACACACACACACACACACACACACACACACACACACACAGAAGCACACATACATATAACACACACACACACACACACACACACAAGCATGCATGCATATCAAAGGTAGACACATTTCACATGTTCCTCAACCTTTTGAAGACATTCTAAAGATTGTAGACAACATGACACTTCAAAGACTCCTCACATCTCCATTACCACTTAAGAATAAAGACACCTTCCAGTACAGTTCCAGCTACCTCAGAATACTAATCATCCATTTCATGAGCAAATGTCCCCAAACTGTCTTTTTGCTGTATTAAGTATTTGATCAAAGATCTTGTTATGGGTTACATATCTGGGGAGGTTGTTGGGTCTCCTTAATCTCTTTTAACTTAGAAAGGTCTCCTCCCATTCTGTTTTTATTTGTGTTTTTCATGGCAGTGAATTTTTTTGAGGGATTTCAGCCAATGTTCATATGTAATTGCCTCCCTTCTGGATTTCCCCAGTTGTTTCCTTGTGATCAGATTGCTATCAAATATCTTCGGATAGAACAATGTCTAGCATATGTTACTCTTCTTTTGTTGCATCACGTCAGAAGGTACGTAATACTGGGCTGTCCCACAACACTAAAACTGACCTCACACATAAGGGAATGGTCACCAGCTCTTTCTGTTGCAATGGAACACTTTTTCCTTTGCAGTTAATAATCCATGAACGAAACCAGTGCTTCTTTGAGACCATGTGAGTAAATTAGCATTTGTTGATCATCTTCAACCTTGCCTGAATTGACTGGCATTGCAAAACAAGGATTCCTCCAGACTGGCATTGAACTCTCTAGAGAGCCCAGGCCAGCCTGGATCTCACAGCCATGATCCTCCTGCCTCAGCTTCCAGGTGCTGAGATTACAGGTGTACACCACCACACCTGGCTGATTCTTCTAATTGTCCTATTTTATTGGCTGCCAGAATGAGCAAGCTCAATTGAAAAGCTGGACACGTCTATGCCCTGCTTAAAATCCTTCAGGGACAAGCTCCAATCTGTGAGCCACATGGGGCTCTTTGAGATCTGGCACCTTCCCACCTAATCTGGTTAGTCCCTCTCTGCTATCCCTTGCATACTCTATTCAGACTACTCTCAGTTCTCCAAACACCCCTGCCCTGCACCTCTTCGCAAACCAGTCTCTCTCTGCAGCTCCCTCTGCCTCATTGACTCCCACATGTTCCGCAGGCTTCCACTCAGGCGTCAGCACTTCAGAGCCCAAGGATGAATAGGAGGGGCCTTTAGGGATGCTCGTGACACTGGTGACCCTGCATCATAAAGGTGTGGGGTTTTTTTGTCTCTCCCATTTAACTGTAAGATTTTTGTAGGAAGAGAACTAAGTTATGCTTTTCTTGTTGCTGACTTAAAATACCTGACACCCAAGTTAAAGGGGAAAAGGTTTATTTAGCTCACAGTTTATAGAGGTTTCAGAACATAATCAGCTGGCTCCAAGGCAGGGTGGCACATGGCAGAGGGG
The DNA here is from genome assembly GCF_012274545.1 of Fukomys damarensis. NCBI lineage: Eukaryota > Metazoa > Chordata > Mammalia > Rodentia > Bathyergidae > Fukomys > Fukomys damarensis. The sequence goes on along the minus strand of NW_022900914.1, from coordinate 6,577,900 downwards.
CAACAGTTCATGGTGGGCTGCAGGTAGCAAAACAAGGCACAAGTGCAGCTTTCTATCCCCTCCATCTTATCCAGGTTACTCAGGGCAGGTGGCACTCACACCCGTCATCCTAGTGCCCATGAGTCTAGCATTGCACCAGGAATCAATCCCTGGGTCACACACTCTAGATCCAGCCACCTCTGAAAAATCCCCACCTATGACTGCGTGAGGTTTTGGGGGACATCTAGACACATGTAACTGTATAACATTCCTTCTCTGGCCCCCCAAAGATGCATGCACATCCCTTTATGCAAAAATGGAGTGTTTAGTCCATCTCCAAGAGTTGCTAAAGTCCTAACAGTTTCAGCATTGCTGAAAAATCCAAGTCCAAAGTCTCCTCTGAGATTTAAGACAAACGCTTAGCCGCAAGCCCCTGTACAAATGAAAATAAAGTCAGACATTTCAACACCCAATGGCACGAGATAGACATTACCATTTCAAAAGGTACAAATAAGGGAATTCCAAAGAATGGGGAACAAAGCAAGTCCAAAATCCATCAGGGCAAACATCAATCTCCATAGTTCCATGTCCAGCATCCGAGGCCATCTGTGGCAAGGCGTGAACTCTAAAGGGCTTGGGTGGCTCCTTCCGCATAGCACTGCTGGTGGTTTCGGCTCCCATGGCTTCTCTCTTGGGCTGGCTCTGCTCCCTCCTTGCAATTTTCCTCAGACCATTCACACTCCTGGTTTCTCCAGACTTCTGGGGCCTCCACTGCACCTTTGGCTTCACACTCACACACTTCACACACTGCCCTCTCAGGGGCACCCTGCCTGGCCTTCCAGGCCTTCTGAAATCTGGGTGGAAGCCTTCTGGACTTCACGACTCTCACATTTTTGCAGGCATCTAAAACCGGCACCATGAGGATGATGCCAGGCCCTGCTGCCAGCTGGAGCAGTCGCCAGGCTTCCTTCTCTCCTGGCTGTAGGGGTCGAGTGGCTATGATCCAAATCCCAGGGAACAACTCCCCAGGCCACCACCATTCCAGAACATGGTGCTCCGAGGCTCTCTTCTCAAAGCACTCTTTCACTTTGCCACTGTGAGGCTACACAGGCTGAAATCCTCAGGCCATCTCCTCTGTGGTCTTCTGAAAGGCTTGGCTTTTTCTCACTAGTCTTTTCAGCAACCGAGTTGTCGTCTGTTCATCTTTGCAGGCCACAACTTTACTGGAGCTTCCTTTCTGGCCAAACTCACAACGTTTTGAATCATTCCGCTAGGCTCTTTGCTCTCGATTGTCAGTATAAATCCAACAGTAACCATGCCACAGCCTCAACATTAGACTGCCTTGAAATTTCTCCTGCCAGATTAATTAGGTTGCCAGCCATAATCTCAGTCTCAGGCAAAGTCTCTGGACAGGAGCAAAATGCAGATAAGCTTTCACCCAAGGCGTAACACACATGGTCTGGAGTCCAACAGCCAGTGCAGTCTTTCTTCCCAGCTGAAGCTTCCTGAGCCTGCTCTTTACCAGCGTTGTGGTCTTCTGAGCTCTGACCGGAATTTCCTCCCGTCAAGTATTGCCTCAGACATTCCAGCTCTACTGTTTCAGCCAGCGTCTCCAAACCTTTCCTAACTCTTCTCCTTCCCACAAGCCAGCTGCAAAGGCTCCCAAACCACATGGTCAGGTACATTCACAGCAATGACCCCACTCCTCTGGTTCCAGACAGGTGCAGCACCACTGAGCTACCTCCCCAGCTCTGGTTCCAAATTTTTAGTTGATTTTCTCTTGTTGCTGAGACAAAATACTTGGCATCCAAAGACAAGGGAGGAAAGGTTTATTTAGTTCACAGTTTCCAGAGGTTTCAGTCCATAATTGGCTGGCTCCAAGGCAGGGTAACACAGCAGAGGAGAAACAGTTCATGGTGGGCAGAAGGTAGCAAAGCAAGAAGGGACGACCACAGCTCTTTCTATCCTCTACATCTTATCCAGGTTACATAGGGAAGGCGGCACTCACATCCTTAATCATAGCACCCTAGCATTGCACCAGGAATCCATCCCAGCATCATACACCCTAGATCCAGCCACCTGTGAAAAAGCCCCACCTATGACTGCAAGAGGCTTTGGGGGGACATCTAGGCAGAGCCATAATAAGCATTATTTTTCCTCTCCATATAACAGGAACCTGGTGCTGTCTGTGGCAGGAGGTAAGCAAGTATTTTGCAATGATTAATTAATGTTTCCTGAACTTATTAAATGAAGAATGTGATCAGCCTCCAGAACAATCAGATTATATGATCATTAAAGATAAAAGCCATGTGTTATGGCTTGGATCAAAAATGTCTTCCAAAAGATTCCTGTGTTCAGGATGAGGATTTGGAAAATGACTGGATCACATGAACACCGCGGCCACCAGAGGACTGGTCCATCAGTGAGTTTGTAGATGAACATACTCTTAGGGGGTGGGGCCTGGTTACAGGCAGTGGATCACTGGGCTGTGGCCTAGAAAGAAATATTCTTGCTCCTAGGCCCTCCTTCCTTCCCCTCTCCTCCTCCTCCCCTTGCTCCTCTCCCTTCTCCCCTCCTCCTCTACTTCCTCCTCGTCCTCCCTCTCCTCCTCCACCTCCTCTTCTCTCTTCCTCCTTCTTTCTCCCTCTTCTTCTTTCTCTTCTAATTCTTCGTCCCTCTCTTCGCCTCTGAGCCAATGTTTCCACGAGGTAAGCAGATTTCCTTTGCCATGCTATTTCCGCCTTGAAGGAAGCAGACCACATATGGAAACCCCTGAAACAGTGAGCCCGAGCAAACCCTTATTCCTTTAAATTGTATTTGTTTGTATAGTATTTTATCCTAGCAACAGAAAGGTGACAAATACACCATGTCTTATACATTTTTGTATTTCTCACATTTCCATCCTATTGCTTGTTCATTTGCATTAGCAATGATACACTGTATGGATATATTGTATTGCTTTTTTTTTTTCTTAATTTGCCCTATTGCCTTTTCTTTTAAGAATTGCTCCTATTCTACCTAAAAGGACGGCAATTTCCCTTGTCTGGTCTTTCTCACATGTGCTGGGATCATAATGTAAGCTGGCAAATTAAAATTCCGTATCCCCTTCTAGATGGGCTCTAGATGGAACCAGCTAGAAAGGCACGCAAGGAAAACAATGAAATATCCATTCACTGCCCAAAGCTATGTTTGGGACTTGGGAGAGAGCTTCTCTGAGAAGGAAGCCCACATAAGACAAGCAATGAATGACATTATTTAACTCCCTAAACCAGAACACATCTAAAGAGTCATGGGCCAGGGATATGGCTCAGTGGCGCCACTCCTGCCTGGCAAGTGCAAGGTCCTGAGTTTGATTCCTGGTATGGAAGAAAAAAAGGCATATTTTATTTTTCTCTGGTACCGGGGATCGAACTCAGGACCTTGCACTTGCCAGGCAGGAGTGGCGCCACTGAACCACATCCCTGGCCCGGGCGAGTCATATTTTAGACTTCCTGGTACACCAGTTAGCAAATTCCTCCCTTGCTTTTAAAGCTGAAAGAATTCTGACCAGCATTCGAGATAAGCATTTCATGACATTCCCCAGTTGGTTAAGCTGGTAAACTGAGTTGGGGAATAAGAGTTTCACCTCTGATTAGTCCTTGTTTGCCTTTGGAGAATGTTTTGACACTGTCTCTATGGCCTTCTACCCTTCCCTGCCACCAGCTGAACTCTGATACCAGGCCGGAAGTGAGCTTTTACCTGGGCAGGTGCATCTGGGGCCTCATTCTCCTGTCCCTGTCACCTGTCTCCTCTGGAGATGCAAAGAGGACCAGGGATTGTGAAGCGTGACCAACACCCTTACCTTTTCCGCTCCAGATTTCTGAGTCCCTCCTCCTTTCAAATGGCACATTGCATCTTTCCTTCTGAGGTCCACTATAATCTACTCTGCTTGTGGCAACTCTTCATTTCCAGGAATGTGGGGCTGGGGTGGAGTGAGGAGGACCAGGCTACCTCCTGTGGCAGAGGTGTGGACATCCACTCGAGGGGCTCTGAGCATTCCAGAGAACCATTACTGGCAATGTTTTCCAGTCCTTGCCTTAAAGTGCTAGAAAATTTCTCAGTGAGGCAGGGGAAGAGAAAACTTACTTTCTCTAAAGGAGCCTGCAGAACTCATAGACAACATAAGGGGGTGGTGGGGAGAGGAGAGTCTTGGTTTAAAGAAGATTCCCTCCTGTCATCCTCATCATCTGTGTGGTTATTTTTAGGGGTAAGAAGAAATAGCCGAGCTCTTTAAGAAGAGTATTTCCACAGCTTTAATTTGAATTCGCTTAATTAGATGCTCTTCTCCTACTAGCTGGGATAAACCACCCAAGAGAAGCAGAGTTGGGGGTAAAGTGTCGAAGAAGGGGAAGGGAAAGTGAGTTACGGAGCAGCTCCTGCCCCAAGTGTGGGGCGCGTAGCTCTCTGGACAGAATAAACTGGAAGAAAAGGAGAAGCGTCCTAAAGGCTGGGGGAGGGCACAGAAGAGAAAGCCGGGCATCCCAGGAAAACTAGGTCACTGAAGAGTAGACCTGTCCTTCTGGAGTGCCGGGGTGACAATGACAAGAGCCCATGGTTTTATATCTCTGAGTCTGGCAAAAAGGGAGGTGGCCACGCACACCTGCATCACCAAGTTCCTCGCCAATCTTGGGCTTGAATTTTTTTTTTTTTCCTACCAAATCCCATCCCTAGGGAAGACGCAGAACCCTACCTCTGAGAGATGATGGCAAGGAGAAGAATTTGTTTCTTCCAACCTATGCCTAGGGTCCACCCCATGTGCAGACCTAAGCTCCATTGTGCAGTTACTGGAAGCCACACCTTTCTGTCCACCTTGAGCTTCTTTGTCCCCCTGTCCTCAATGAAGCAGGGGTCCCAGTTCCAACATGGACTTCGGAAGTGGGGTGACCATATGTTGAGCCCCAGACTGCGGGGAGGGTGCCAAGGACAGAGGCCTGCCGTCTCCTGCCTGCCCGCGAGCTGCAGCGGCATGGGGCGCCCACCTCCTCTGAACCCGGATTTACTGCAGGGCGACCTGGCAGCCAGTGATGGAAGCACCGCTCCGGGGGTGAGAGCAGAGGAGTTAATGGCGGGTGCGGGTGCGCCCCCGGGGTGTCCCTCCTGTCCCTCCTGTCCCGCCTGTTCCTGGAGACACCCAGGTTGGCTCTGGCTGCCTGTTAGGCCAGAGGTTCCCGGGACGGGCCCTATTCTGCGCCCTCTCCCGCCCAGCAGCTCATCCGCTTCCAGCTCGGGTCCCTGCTGTCCCCGGAGGCCCAGCCCTGGGCTCGGCACCTCCCCGCAGTCTCCCCAGATGTCCCCAGAAAGCCAGGAGAAGGCTGAGCCGGGCCTGACTAATGATCACGCCTTCAGGAGGAGACGCAGGCAGTGACTCAAGCTGTGGAGGCAGTGAAGGTAGAGAGTGGGAGGGAGGAGAGCGGAGCCCAGGAGCTGGCTGGGGGCGGGAGCGCGGGAAGAGGGGCTCGAACCCGGGTCTGCAGGGCGCTGCCTCGGTGCCCTCAAGGTGACAAAGCGCAGGAGGGGCGATACATCTTCCGGCTGCAGTCTGGTTCAGATTATAAAAGGCTGTTACTGCGGCTGCAGCTAATGTGCGTGCTGTGTAAAGGAATTCAGATGTCTTCAGACGGTGAAATGCTAAGCGATTATACCTCCCCCCAGCTATTTTAGTTTGGTTCCATTTCAAGAATCTGAATCTGGCCAGGAAGAATATCTGAAGTCAAGTTAGGTTCAGTCTTTTCCACAGGCTGTCATATGTCCTGGCGTCTATCACCTGACATTTGTTAAAATAGCTGATCGATTCGAGCAACAGGTTAGGAGCTGGGCTTTGCTTTGTGCGTGCAGTGTACGTGGACATAGCGGCTGTGGGTGTGCGTGTGTGCGTGTGCGCGCTACAGGTCTACCTGTCATATTTAAAATATTATTTAACATTCCAGTACAGTTGTTCTAGTCCTACAAAGCCTGCAATTACCTTTTAAATATATTTATAATTTACCAAAATGAAATTCATATTTACCTGTAATATAAAAGGAGGAATAAGAGAAAGGTTTATAATGTAATAATTTGATTTTCGTACATAAATGCTCAGGAATAGCTAGACTAGAAAACATGATAAAGTAGGAAATGCTGTGCCTATTTGTAACAGGAAAATTTGAATTTAAAAAGGTAAAATGATACTCATTTGAACCCTGCTGTTCTTTTACGTTGGTGTTGGAGATGAAGTTAAAGAATGTGCTTCTGTATAGCCATAAATAACTGTAATTGGGCAGGCACAAGTGTAGACTGATACCGTCAGCGGTGTGATTTTCTGAAACCCAGCAGCTCCCGGCAAAGATCCCAGCAAAACCCAACACCCTGCAATCTTCTCTCAATTTTACCAGCAGTTGCACTGACGCAGAATTCAGTCCCTAGTAAAACTGTTTGGACTTGGGGAGCTGCGTGTTCATGCATGGAACGGAGCACACACGTAGGCTTGTATTAGTGAGGAAGGGTTTTCTCCTGCACGAATTCCTGGTGGGCCTTGAAAAGTCGTGCGGGAGATGAAATGATCCTCGGTCCTACAGCGGCCACTCACCATATGTCCTGCAGCGGCTCCAGCTGTGGACAGCAAGGCACCATCGCCACCAGAACGCACCCATGCATTTCTGAACCGTCTCCCAGGGAAAGAGACGGGACCTCAGGCTGTCCCTCACCCGAGTCTGAGCCATTTCACCTCATTAAAGAGCAAGAATCATAGTTTTAGCTCTTCCTTGAGGTCTTTGACTCATCCTGAGTTCACTTTTGTGTGTAATGTGGTAAAGAACTTCATTCTTTCACAGGTGACTATCCAATTTTTTTTTTTTAGACAGGGTCTCATTGTATAGCCCCAGGCTGGTGTCGAACTCACTATGTAGCCCAGACTCGCCTGGAACTCACTGTGATCCTCTTGCCTCAGCCTCCTAAATGCTGGGATTACAGCCAAATGCCACTCTGCCTGGCTGAATGTCCAGTGTTTCAACCACCATTTCTTGATACTTTTAATTTTTATTAGTACAGGACTGCATTTATCGTGGGGAGCTTGCACATCTGCACCACACATCTGCATTCTTTCTCCTCCTCTCCCTTTCTTTCATACTCCCTCCAACTCTTGCTCTCGTGCCCATTTCTTTGAGTCTCTCTTTTTAAAAACCCTTTCCCTCCCTTCCCTCCCCACACCTTCCACCTCTCATTCGCCATTGGAAAAAAGTTCTCCCTGCTTTATATTATCTCTCTTTTATTTTGCTCTTTATAGTTTGGGTTTCTCCTCTAAGAGAAACCATGTGATGTTTAAACTCGTGTCTGATTTATTTCACTTAACATTATGGTCTCGAGATTCATTCATTTACCTACAAATGCCTCAAGTTCATTCTTCTTTACGGCAGAGTAGTGCTCCATCGTGCACATAAACCACATTTCCCTTACCCATTCATCTGTGGATGGACATATGGGACATTTCCAAGATTTCGCTATTATAAATTCTGCTGCTGTAAATATGAGTATCTGTGTATCACTGTAATATCACGACTTTAACTCTTTCGGGAAGATTACTAGAAGGGGAATAGCCTGGTCAAATGGACTTTCTTCTTTTGTTTTTGGAGACAGGGTCTTGATATGTAGCCCAGGCCGGCCTGGAACTCACAGTGATCCTCCTGCCTCAGCCTCCCAAGGGCTGCGATTACAGGCGTGCACCACCAGGCCCGGATGGAATTTCTATACTTTTAGTTTTTTGTTAGTTTTTTGAGGAATCTCCGTCCTGATTGCCATAGTGGTTGTACTAGTTTACACTTCCACCAAACAGTGTAGAAGAGTTCCTTTTTCCTCTGCAGCCTTGCCATCATTTGTTACTCTGATTTCTTGATGATGGCCATTCTTTCTGGAGGGAGATGGTATCCACTGTCGCCTTAGCTTGTATTTCTCTAATGGCCACAGATGTCGAATATTTCTTCAGGTATTTTTTGGCCTTCTGTACTTCTTCTGAGAAGTGTCTGTTCATTTCAGTTGCCTATTTTTTGATTGGGTCTTTTATTTTGGGGGTGTCTAATGTTTTAAGTTCTTTATATGTCTTAGATATTAGTTCTCTGAGGAATAGCTGGCCAAATTTTTTTTTCCATTCTGTAGGTTGTTGTTTCACTGGGTTGTTTCCTTTAATGCACAGAAGCTTTTCAATCTGATGTGATCTCATTTATTAATTCTTGGTATTTTAACTTTTTTCCCACATCATTCGAATGAGGAATTCTTATGCCAGTTTGTTTTGCAAATCTTCCAAACAATGCATCAAACATGAAACAAATCCAGGTGTCAATTATGAATACAAATATAGTTTGAGGGCTTTTTTAAAAGGCAGTACTTTTTTTTTAATAGTTGATGCAACTGTTGCTAACGCAATAATAACAATGCCTTTGGCTTCACATGCTGACCTGGACTTCTGATCGAGTGCTGTTAAGGCCAGTGAGGGAGGTCACAAAAAAAACCAATCCATTGTCAGTCTTGTCTAGTCTTGTACCCTCCATTCTCCTGTTTAAGCATTTGAAGACAACAGGTTGAGTTGGCAGGTACTGTTTATGGGCCTCTGAGTTTGTTTTTACTGATTCATTCTCAATTGTTTTGAATTCTTGATAACCAGGATAGGATTATTTCTCATCAAGCATCATTTTGAACAGGTTGTTCTTTCTCCATGGAATGGCATAGGCACCACTTATTAAAGATCTTTTAGGGCTGGGGATTTAGCTCAGTGGTTCCGCTGCCTGCCTTGCAAGCAGAAGGACCAGAGTTTGATCCCCGGTACCAAAAAAAGATCTTTTGATCCTATATGCAAGTTTATTTCTGGGCTCTGTACTCCTTTCCATTGGTTTATATGTCCATCTTTACACTAATACCATACTGTTTTGATTATTGCAGCTTTGTATCAGCATTTGAAATCATGACATGTGAGTCCTCCAATCTTGTTTTTTCCCCCTAAGATTGTTATAGCTATGCAGGTTGCCATAATGTTGATATAAATTTTATGATGGAGTTTTCTAATTTGGCAGGACTTGGCTGGAATCAGATTCAATCTGTGGATCACTTTGTCAAGTTTTGTTTGTTGTTGTTGGGGGTTTTTTTGTTTTTTGTTTTTTGGTTTTTTTTTTTGTACCTGAGATAGAATTCAGGACCTTGTGCTTGTGGCGGAACCACTGAGCCAATCCTCAGCCCTGTGGATCACTTTGGATAGTGCTGACATCTTAATGACAGTGTCTTCTGACCCATGAACACAGAGATGTCTTTCCATTTATTTATCCCATACCTTTAAAAAAATTTTCACCATTATATAAAAATTTATTTTCTTTGTTAAGATGTAGCTTTCTAAAATCATAGTGTAACTATGATTCAAATTCCCCCTTTCCTTCAAGTTTCTCATCACTTCTGCATTATGGATCAGTTATTTCTTAATATTATCTCATAAATCACTGGCAAGGCAAGGCAAAAATTTAAGAGATGATATTCTTTCAGCAAAATAAGACTTCAACAAAGATGCTAAGGAGAAGGTTCTGAATCAAGTGAAATACTGAAGTCACAAACTTGCCCTACAATCTTTTCTCCCACTCTGAGATCCTAAGATGTCTCTTTTCTCCTTTAGAATGTGGGTCACAAACACTTTTTAAAAATAGCATTTGATAAATAGTAAACAGCTTAAACTTTTCTGGCAATATAGTCTCCTCTATGTAACTATGTAACTCTGCCGTTATAGTGCAAAAACAACCATGGAGAAAAAAGAAGAGATATCAATACATGCTACCCTTTGAAAACATTATGCTACGTGAAAACAGGCAGACATGAGAGGTTGCATATGATCCTAGTTATATGAAATGTCTATGAGAGGCAAGTCTGTAAGGATGGGAAGTAGGTTAATGTTTGTCACAGGCCGGGGATGGCAGAGGAGAATGGGAGATTGCTCATGGGTCTGGGGTTCCTTCTTGGAGTAATGAAAATGTTCCAATATTAGATAATGGTGGTTGTGCAACTTTGTGAATGTCCCCAAAACCACTCAGTCGTAAACTTTAAAGAAGGAATCTATGGTATGTGGACTGCATTTTATATGTTTTTTTAAGCATGGATAATATGTAGATAAATGGATGTGGTTATAGGCCATCTTTTGCTGCCACTTCCCTAGACTTTAAGATTCATACATAGAGAATGAGAAATTAGATTCATTCATAAGAAAATGGATACACATTGAGGATATACTCCTAAGTGAAATAAATAAGTCACACATGTGTAAATACCGAATAGTTTCTCTGGTGTGAACAAACTATAATAGTGCATAAGATCCTAATGAGATTACTGACAATGTGAAATAGGAAGAAAAGGGCTAAAGGTGTAGGGAAAGTGGGAAGGGTAGGGGAAAGGTAATAAGGGAAAGAAAAAAATAGGAGAAAATGAAAAAATGGAAATAAAATGTTTGTAAATGGGGAGGGGAGTGGGGGAGAGAAGGGAAGGGAGGGACAAGGGGAAAAAATGAGAACCAAGACCTGTCATGTAAAGGTACAAGATCCCAATGATGAATGTAACTGTCCTGTATACCTAAAATGTACCCATAAACTCAATGAGGAAAAAAAGTAATTAAAAAAAAAAGATTCATACAGCCATGGGCCAGGGATTTAGCTCACTGTTGCTGCTGCCTGCCTTGCAAGTGCAAGGTCCTGAGTTTGATCTCCGGTACCCACCCCCAGAAAAGAAAAAAAGATTCATAAGTCAGGATTTTTTTTTTTTTTTTGATGCAGGGTCTGGCTATGTAGTTCAGCCTGGCCTCGAACACACTATGTAGCCCAGAGTGGTGTCAAAGTTATGGTAATCCTCCTGCCTCAGCCTCCCAAGGGCTGGGATTACAGGCATGCGCTACCACACTCAGCTTCTGTGTTTTAGTTATAATTAGTCTGTAGCACCTAATACAATACCTGTCAACTACGTATTATTCCACAAGTGTTTGCTAAATCCATGAATCAGTGAGTGGATGCATTAAAAGTTGTATTTGTCCAAAAGGACTTGTGCCTTTTGGCCAATGCCCTGGGGCCATCTCTCTGCTCTGTGCATAAAGCCACATCACTGTCGTGCTCCTTGACTTTGCTTTTCTAAATCACACAACTGCTGCTATTCCTGATTTCAACCCTTTTCTACTCTGTGACCCCACTTACCTATTTAGTGCTCCACCACTAATAATAACCTTACCTCGACTTCCATTTACTGCTTGTTCCTCTTATATTGCATCTCTTGGCTCCATATAATTTTTAATTTATGTATTTATTCATTCAACAACAAATATTTATGAAGCATAAAATAGTATCCTTTCCTTTTAATCCCCACTGCTCCCAGAAAGGGTGGAGCCTGGTGTACCCCAGAGGGAAGCCTGAGTTCCTGTCTCTGATGGTGTCACAGTCAAATAAGTAAAGTCCAGAAACAAAAAAGGATTTAAACTCCAATTCTACTTGTATCCTTCCAAGACTGTTAATAGAGATCTTGCAAGCTAGTCAGCTTTTGATCACTGTGGCAAAATATCTGACCTAACCCGTTTAAAGGAGGAAAAATCTAATTTTTTTCGTGGTTGCGGAAATTTCAGTCCGTGGTTGGCTGCACCCATTACTTTGGGCCAGAGGGGAGGCAGAACATCACGGCAGAAGCGTGTGGAAGATCAGTTGCTCAACACACAGCAACCAGGAAGCAGAGAGGGTGAGAGAGACCAAGAGGAAGAAGCCTGGGACCAGCCTAGTGCCCCACTCCTGTTTCCCTCACCTCCCAGTGGTGCCGTAGGTGATGATCTCAGCTCTAGACTAGTGATGCAGTCAGACCCATGATGCAATCACTTTCCAAAAGCCCCTGGCAACCGAGCCTTGGATGCAGTGAGCCTTTTGGGGGGACATTCCCAGTAATAACCATGACAGACCTATTCATAACTCACAGCAGTACTTCACAAACATCTCCTTCCCTCATTTATCTTGATCTCCATGTCTCCTCTCAATTTTTCCTTTCCCCTTCGTCAAACATTTGTGGCTCTTCACAAAGAATGACACATCCCATTTTAGGCCCATTTACAGTTCTCTTATTGTCCCCATTGGGGAGTTCAAGACTTTTCAGAGGCCTCTAGAGCTGCTGCCAGATACTTAGTTATTCATACTTTATGCCTAAAGTCCTTATGGTTGAGGAACGGGGAAATTCTTTTGGAGAAGTCACATTGCCACACGCAAGAAAGGACATATTCACTAGGCAAAAAATCCTGAAGACCATAGCCTCTTGCTATGTGGCCCTCTGCCACAGCAAAAGCAAATATAAAACCATCTGCCATTTTCCCAAGCTCCAAACATGGTCAAATTGGGATCTGAAAAATGCCAAGGGATGAGTGGCCGCGAATCCATAGAGATACTGCCTGTGGCACAGAAAACCCACCAGGCCATGGGTCTCCAGGGCGAGCCCCGCTGAGCCTCCAGGGCTTCTTGACTGGGGCTGGAGAGCAACTGACCCAGCTCTGAGACTGGAGGGTCGGAGATCTGGCTTCCAGGTCTGGGGCCGGTCTGCACCGCTTCCTTCACTGTCCCTACTCTCACTTCCTCCATCTGTTCTTTTTCTACTCTGGTTTTCTTTTCTCTTCTTTAACCCTGAGTAATTTACCAATAATGAGAATTCAGCAGGGCCCTTAAGGTTATGACAGTGCCCTTGGTAAACGTTTCTTAGTATAAAGTCATTCTGATTAGTTACCTTGACTCAGGTGCCTCTGGTCACCTAAACCTGTTCCCCTCCAGCACACACACATCGCCACATCCTCCTCTCCTTGCTGGCACATGGCTGTGCACCGAGTACTCCAAATTAGCCATTCATGTAGGATCACATCACACTCACACGTTTTCTATTTTGAAGCCCTGAATGCCTTCTCAAGGAGACCTCTGGGGTTGTCACTCGGTTGGTGGCATGTCACAAGGCTTCCATCCTGATAGTTTTGCCCTGCGCTGACCATGATTTCAGCACTTTTTCTCCCCTGACCTGGCTTGCTCCTTGCATACATTCCTCTGGTTTCTGGTAACCATTGGTGTGAAGCCACAGTTCATTGCCTGCTTAACAGGGTCTCCACAAGGAACTGGGCAGAAGTCCCAAAACTCCTCTCCCTCCAAACCAAAGGAAGGTTAGAAATTAGTGTCTGGCTTGCAACTGCACTGGGAGAAGTTTTGACTTCCTCAATTTAGTATGCTTATTAATTTGGTTCTCTTTCTGGAATAACCAGAGCAAGTGATCTGTTCTCTCCCAAATGAAATTCTGATGCTAGTGCCTTTTCAGAAGTATTTAATTTTGCAACTGTAGCTTGGCTCTGTGCCTCGTCTGCTTCACACTTCAGTGAAAGTCTTCTCGGTCAGGTTGGGAAGGTCTACACAGAAACACACACACCTCAGTGATTAGGAGGAGCTTTGCCCACGTTCCTTTGGGCCTCCTAAAATCCAGGACAAAAATAAAAATTCTGATTTTTGACACCATCTAGTTTACTGCTTGTTTCCACTGCCTTTGTTTCCCAATATTTTCTCTTAAACATTTATTTTGTAACTAGTAGCTACACAAGGTACAAAAATATACAAAATGGTATTCAGTGAAAATTTATCTCCAAATTCTTAGTCCCTCTCCTTGGGGCACCCACAATTCCCAGAGTGCCTCTGTGTGTTCAAAACCACAAGCACTCAGATTCTTAGAACAAGCAGACAGGGAAAATCACCCAAGGCAATGTCCCAGGCGAAGGGCCCCAAGATGATTTGTCTTATCTCAGAGATCAGCGTTAGGCAAATGACTTTCTTTTTTTTAACTAGCTGCCTATGGTGCCTCCTTAAACCCCCAAAATACATTCTGAAGGCCACATAAGTTGTTTCTGATGCTTCAGTCTTTTTGTTTGCACAGAAAAACTTTGCAAGACAAGAGAGGTGAAGGCAGCTCCTGCATGCTCATAAGTTCAAAGTTACCGCCTACTCTGTAAAATGCTATCCTACGTCCTGCAAAATCAGGTAGGGAGTGTGCAATGGCCCCAAGCGGGCTTCTGGGAGATCTTTGATGCTCAAGGAAGTCGGGTGGCTACTGAGTTGCCAACGCAGATCTCCGTGTGGCTAATTCTGAACGCCTACCTGGACGCAGCCCACTCCTTTCCCTCCCATTTCTGTGCTGTGTATGATGAAATAGCAAAATAAGTGTCAAGAACAGAAAGTAGCATAAGAGTTTGGAGGAAGGAGATTCTATGTACGGGGGTGATATTTGAGCAGGGACAGGACAGGGTTCAAGAAGGAGTTAGTGGATTCAAGGGGAGAAAAACAGAAAAGGGTCAACAATCAGCTCAGACTTGAGTGGCATGAGATCAAGCAGACAAGGGCAAATGCTTCATGGTGGGGTGCAGGGCAAAGGGAAGACCTGAAGACACAGGTGCTGAGCTTCTATTTACTCTTGGAGGCTAAAATGAGCCTGGCTGTCTGATAGGGTGGTCCCCCTCAGCTTGGGTTTTTTTTTTTTCCAGGAGTAGCTTTAATCTTTATTTTATTGATTTATTGATTTATTTATTTATTGGTGCTGGGGATTGAACTCAGGTCCTTGTGCTTCCAAGGCAGGTAGCAGAACCACTGAGCTAAATCCCCAGCTTTAATTTTTGTTATTGATCCTTTGTTCTTCTATGTATTATTTAGATCATCTTGTCAAGACCCATATGGGATTGAACTTGTATTGGCACTGATTCTACAGACTAATTCAAGAGAAACTCGTTCCCTTTGTGTATTATTTTTTTCATTGAGGTGCTGGGGATTGGGCCCCGGGACGAAAGCACTGATATCTTTAAACTTTTGCGTTTTTTTTCTAGCAACAAACACAGTATACCTTTGCTTTTACTTAGATATTTTCTATCTATTTTTTTATTTAACACAGCTCATTTGCCCTTCCAGGTTTTCCCCAGCAAATACGAATTCGACTTTCTTGTACAAAGTGCTGGGAGTGTCAATGAAGCGGAGAGACCGGGCGAGCTTGGAACTTACTGCTTGAGGAAGACAGACTATGAAAAGAGCAGCGCAGTCCCGTGTAACAAATGTGACCAGAGAGGGAGCCCCAAGGGTTCGCGTGGCAGAGGCGGAGCGGGTATATATGTTTGGGTTTTTTGTTGTTGTTTTTTTTTTTTTTGGTACCAGGGATTGAACTCAGGTCCTTGCGCTTGCAAGGCAGGCCACCGAACCGCTGAGCTAAATCCCCGGCCCAAGTGGGCATACGTGGTACAGAGCAGGTGTCACAGAAGGCTCCCCAGGTAGAGGACTTTCAACCTCGCCTCCCACGTCTCCCTTAGGCAGCTCTGTTGGGTCTCTCGTCATTCTTGTCACGTCTTACCTTTCCTCCAGGGTCCACGTTAAATTGTTCCCGGGTCTCACACCCATAGCGGTCGTCTCCTTCTCAGTTCTGATAATAAAACAAGTGGCACAGAGGCCATGCCCACCTGAAGCCATGCTTGTGACCCACACATGTGCGTGTGCACACAGATGAGGTCAAATCGCGCAAAAATCCCTGCACAGTAAACCATTTTTTCCCGTTAAGTTTATTGGTACATTTAAAGCAAACAATACAGTTACATTCATCACTGGGATCTTGTACCTTTACAGGAAATGTCTTGGTTCTTATTTTTCCCACAAAATGGCAATTCCATATGGTTCCACCATATGACTGGAAAACTTGGCCTAAAGCTTTCCCTGTATAAATCCACGCTCAAGTTTACACTTTTCCTCCAAGAAATAAACTTACAAGCAGCCGCACCATGCTCATTCATTACCTCCCCCGGAGTCGCAAAAGTGTAAATTCTCATTTACGTGTTTTACATCGGATCGCGCGCACACACATAAAAACACAAGACGACAAACTCATTCACAAATGTCCTCGATTGCCTGCAGCCAGCGTACACACACAAACGCACAGGTGCCCAAGCTGTGCGCAGGCTCTCACACACAACATCCCGACCCACACGTCGGCACACACCGACTCCCGCAGGGGTGCAGACACACTCCCGTACCCGGGTGTATCCAGAGTCCTTCTCGGGACTCGACAAAGCCAGATGCATGCGATCCTAGGGGAGAACTTCGCCCATTCTCTTCTGATCTGACTTTCTGTAAGCCCAGAAAATCAAATGGCAAGGTGCTATCATTACTTTTAAAATAAAAATTAATAAGCTCTGAGCAAGGGTCTGAAGAATTCTCTTGGGAATAAAAGAGTTTGTTCTTTAACACATGGATTTTTTTGTTGTTGTTGTTTTGTTTTGTCTTTTTGAGACAGGGTCTTGCTGTGTAGTTCAGGCTGCCCTCAAAGTCACTGTATAGCTCAGGCTAGCCTCAAGCTTGCAGCGATCCCCCTGCCTCAGCCTCCCAAGTACTGGAACGGCAGGATGTGCCGCCATACTGTGGAACACAGGTTCTGTAACATTCACCAAGCTGCCCCAAAGCTGTTCAGGCTTATGCTCTTAGTAATGTAACCTCAGAGCTGAGGTTATCAAGTGACCTCTAGTTAGTTTCCCTGATCCAGAGAAGGCCTTTTTAATTTCAAGTCCCTGTTCGGCCAACTTTCCTACTGGGTCAAGTAAAATGAAAACCAGTAACAGGGGGATGGGCTGGAAACGTTATGGGTGTAAATGTTGGCAGCCTGTTGGCAGCGTAGTGGGTGGACAGTCACAGCAGTAGGGCACCACTTGCACTGAGTGAGTCCAGGGACAAAGTGCTGAGCGTCTGTCTCTGTGGCATTGACTGTACTTCCCAGACTGGGATCTTGTCTCCTTGAACATTCTCTGCCTCGTTTCCATGGACACCAAAATCTGGCACAGGAACAGCGGGAGAAACTTTGAGTACAGGAAAAAACATCAGGCCAAGTCTGTGTGTTAAGCTCCTAGGGCTATTTGAAAATTAGGTAGGAATTGTTTCTGTAAACTTCTTTGCACTGAAATGCATCATGCTCGGGGAAAGCACACAGTTGTTACTGTGTAGCCCACTGAACCTTCGCAAACTCATCATAGCCGTCTGACCCCACTCAGTTCGAGATCTAGAACATCCCAAGCCAGGCTTGGTGGCGCACGCCTGCAATCCCGGCACTTGGGAGGCTGAGACAGGAGGATCGCTGTGAGTTTGAGGCAAACCTGGGCTACACAGTGAACTCAAGGCCAGCCTGAACTGCACAGTGAGGACCCTGCCTGAAAGAAAAAGATACAGAAAATCCCAGTGCCTAACCCCTCACAACACCCCTCTTCACCCACTGCTCTCAAAGATAACTGGTACCTCACACCACAGACTCATCTGGTGTGAACTTTATAGAACTGGAATCACACGGTCCAAAATCTTTTGTGTCTGGTGTCTTTAATTCAACAGTATATTTAGAAATGGCATAGTATGGTATAGCAATAGTATATAGAATTCCTTTGTAAGAATGCAGGTAAGCATCTCTATTCCAAACATCCAAAATCCAAAATTCTCCGAAACCCCCAAATTTTTGAGCACTGATAGGGTGCCACAAGTGGGAAACCTCACACCATGAAGCTTTGTTTCAAATATAAAACTATTAAAAATATGGTGCAAAATTACTATTAGGCTGTGTGTATGTAAAAGAAAAATGAATTTTGTGTTTAAACTTGAGCAGCATCCCCAAGATATCTCAAGATGTATGTGCTAATTCCAAACTCCGAAGAAAATCTAAAATTCGAATCACTTCGCATCCAAGCATTTTAGATATGGAATAGTCAGCCTGCATACTATTGTTTATTCATTCTGCCATTGCTGGAAAAATGAGCTGTTTCAAGTTTTTCACTCTTACTAGAACACTGTCACAAATATCCTTGTGCAAAGTGTGTATATCTAGTAAAGGATATATATATATATATGTATATATAGTATACATATATAAAATAATGCATATATAAAATATACAAGTAATTTTTACAAAAATAATCAAACATGGGAGGAGATAATTGAATAGGCACTTCATAGAAGAAGACATGGTCTTTAAAAATACGAAAAAGTGGGCCGGGGATTTAGCTCAGTGGCACTGCACCTGCCTTGCAAATGCAAGGTCCTGAGTTTGATCCCCCATACAGCCAAAGAATAAAAAAGAAGAGGCACTCGGTCTCAGCCACTGGGAAATTAAAATTAGAAGCACAATGAGATACTACTACAAACTCATAAAGAAGGCTAAAAATGATAGCCTGCCTTAAATGGCACACTGATGAGAATTCAGAACACTGAGGCCATCCACAAGGCACTGTGGAAAATGAGAGTAACTACCAGAGCTGAACTTGTCTATCCCCAAAGTGATCCAGCTCCTAGGCCCATATTTCAGAGAAATATCAAGATAAGTAATTATGGTAGACCTGAATTATGAGGCAGGCGGTGAAACCACTGAGCTAAATCCTCAGCTCTGGACCTGAATTATGAAACTGAAGTCGCATCAAACTTCTAGTATTTAAAACTAACAAGTGACAGACTAATCACTTAACAATTTTCAGTTGTCTATTATAATGAACACAGTTTTTAATTTTATATGGTTTCCCACAATTTTTGTCATTTTCTCTTCTAAATCTCTAAACTGGTAAAGACAGCTGGTAAAATTAGAGTCGTCTGGCATTGCTGAAAAGATTTCCTTCCCTTTTTACTCCTTGTTCTGGCCATTCCCTTCTCCTTGCTTTCCTAAAAAAAATTTTTTTGTGTGAGATAGCACCAGGGATCAAACTCAGGACCTTGCATTTGTGAGGTAGGTGCAGTGCCACTGAGCTAAATCCCCAGGCCCTCTTTTCTAAATTTTTTGTTAGGTAGCTGGCTGTACTCACTGCAACTGGATATGTAGGTTGAAACATTGGTTTGTGCCAAAACCTCTGCCCCAGGGGGAAGCAGACCGGAAAGGCTGGGGCACTTGGAAATCAGGAGGGTAGCATTTTAGAAAGAGGAAAATGATGGGGAAAATCCACGAGGTACAAATGAACTTGACATTCAAAGATGGAAGAAAGCCAGCATGTGAGCTCTTCCAGCAATCTACTAGGCCTCCCAGGACAACTCCCAAAAAGCTGGCAGCAGGCTCCGCGCTCAAATTCCTTGGCGGGGTTAATAGCAACCCTCTACCTCTCCACGTTACTGACACCACTTGTCAGACATTTCTTCGTGCTGCGTTTCACTTCCCGTCGGCATCCTTGTGTCACCGCCTTGGCACTTTCAAGATGGCCCCGTCCCATCTTGGCAGGCTGGTACCGCTGTGACATGGAGCTCAGCTGCAGCGTGGTTGTGAGCGCGGAGCTTCGTCTCCTCTCTGCGCGGTCCTTTCCCTGAGCTGCCAGGTTGTCCCCACAGTTTGGTGGCTGGATTCCAAAAGTGAGCATTCCAAGAGGACCAGAAGGAAACAACATCACTTCTCATGATCCAGCTTGGGAGGTGGCATAGCAGCACCTCCTTACTTTGTGTCACACAGCCACACAGGTTCAGAGGGAGGAGCAGACTCTCAGACTGTCGGTCTCATTACGAGGCCACACAGGAAACTTTGGACACCATGTTAGTGAAGTAAAACACATAAAAGGACAAATACTGCGTGATCCCCTCATATGAGGCGCCTACAAAAGTGGGATGCATAGAGACAGAGGCGGGCTGAGAGTTGCCAGGGAGACAGTATTTAATGGAGACAAGAGTTTCAGTTTGGGAAGAGGCCAAAGCTCTGGACACGGATAGCAGCGACAGTTGCACAGCACCGGGAATGCACATTTTAAAATGGTTAGACAATAAAGGTCATGCGATGGGGAACACCGTCACAGCCACTTTGGGAGAATCTAAGCTGCTACGCGCTCTTTGGGACAGCTTGTGGCAGCAGGAGTCAGCTTGTCTCAAAGGTACCTCCTCACTGTGCCCTTTGCTACAAGGTTGTGCATACTCAGGACGAAAATCTCAGTCCCTGACAAGTTAGAGAGAAAGTACCAGCCAGAATCAGTGTGTTCCAGCCCCCTGGCGTTGCTCAGGAGTCCCTTCTCCTCAACCATCTGCCCGATTCCTGGGCTGCAGCTATGTTCCCAGCCCATCTGCTGCTTTCCATGACCCCTCAGAGTTCCTTAGCAGTTGTCTGCACTTCTTTATAGAGCTTGTAGTCTTGTCAGTGGGAGAATTGGTCTGAAGGTGCTAACACTGTCTTGCCGGAAGAGATCTCAACAAAGTGAATTTGGAGTTAAAACCTTTCCCACAAAAACTTAGTCACTAGCAGGAATTTTTGCTACCGGTTCGGTGCGTGTTGTATATTGGGTTCCCAGTACTGCATAACAAATCACAAAGTCAACAGCTTCAGACCCTAAACACTTCACCATCTAGAAATCCTGCCAGTGAGAAATCCAGGCATTGGTGGTTTCTCTAGTCAGAAATCTCGAGAGGCGGCGACCAAGGTATGAGGCAGCCATGCTCCCACCCGCCATGCAGGCGCCCTTCCAAGTGCAGTCAGGTTCAGGTGGGCTGAGGGCACCAGGGTTACAGGTCTGAGATGCCTGCTCCTTGCTGTTGGCCAGGGGTTGCTCTCAGCCCTTGAAAAGCGATTTCATTCCTCAGCCCTTACTCCTTGGCCCCTTCCATCCTGGAAAACCTACCTCGTATGGAATCACCTCACTCTAAGATCTCTTGCTATGCTGGGATGCTCAGAGGTCCAGCGGGGATAATATTAAAATATCTTTTTCCAGGAAAAGCCCCAAACTATCTGAGGACTCACCCACTTAGTTCAGGCCCTGAAGAAAATCTATTTTAAAAGCAACTGATTTGAGACCTTAATTGCACCTATAAAGTCCTTTCATGTTAGCATCCAATTTAGTATTTGATTAATAAATTGGAAGAAGGTATATTTGTACCAGGAGCCAGGAATTCTAGAGGCCAATTAGAATTCTGCCCCACCAGAGTACCAGTGGTGGTACTATAGACACCTAACTCAGAGAAATTAATATTCAGCTAGAGAGGGATTGGGCCCTCCAGGAAGTCAGCGCAGAAAAGAAAGAGCAAGACTGTAGCTGGAGGCCCTAGACGGAGACCAATGGCCAGGCTTGACGCTTCCCTGAGGGATAAACAGCGACTGGAGATTATGCTGTAATTAGCACCACCGGGTCCAGGAAGTCCAGATAGGTATTGGTCACCCAGGTGGGTGAGCAGAGCATCTGGACCCAGCCCTTTCCCGAAATGCCTTTGTTCTTTCCATGAACCCTCATTATGTGACCAATTTCCCTATTGGATCAATGTTAGCTAAGCAGCTATAATCTTATAGGTTGATTGTAGTTTGACCCACGATGGTACCCATGTTGTGATTTGGTTTTTTTTTTGTTTTTTTTTTGTTTTTTTTTTTTTTGAGGCAGGCTCTCACTAGGTAGTTCAGGCTGGCCTTGAACAAACTATGCAGCCCAGGCTGCCTTTGAACTCAAAGATCCTCCTGCCTGAGCCTCCCAAGTGCTGGAATTACAGGCATGCACCACCACTCCTGGCTCACAATGTGACTTTGCTGTATAAATTACCCTGACAGAGGGCCTTGGTGGATAACCATTAAGGACCCCTCCTGGAAATCCATGAGCTAGTCTTCTCCTTACTTCCAATAAAACTCTCCCAACTTCTTCCTTTGATTCACAATTTCATTCCTCGATGTTGTGAGACCACAAAATTGGCACATCTGACATCTAACAGGCTGGGAGTTATATTTCTCTTGTATCAATATTATTATGTATGCAATTTAAGAAGTTATGAGGTTTTTTTGTTTTTATATTTCCACAGTACTGGGATTGAACCCAGGGACCTCTACCACCGAGTTCATCCAAGCCTTTTAATTTTTTTGTGTTGAGATAGGTTTCTCACTAAGTTGCCCAGGCTGGCCTCCAACCTATGATCCTTTTGCCTCAGCCTCCTGAGTAGCCAGAATGACAGGCTTGCACCACTGCACCATGCTTAAGAGCTTTACTTTTTAAAGACTCCTAACCAGATATGTATAGTTACAGATATCTGCCCCAAAATAATATGCGAGGTAGTAAATACAGATAAAACAAGAATGGCCATATGTTGATATTTCTCAAGCCAGAAATGCAGTATTCTCCCTACTTATGCTTTTTGTGCATTGGTCAGTGTTATGTGTCATAGTGTATATAACATGCATATATCCGATGTGTATTTCCCCTCCAGTCAATTGAAAGGGCCAAAAGCAGAGACACGCCAGTACTGATGAGCACTCTGAAAACCTGCATCTAAATGTCATTCTCCCCTCAACAAACCCAGGGAAGCAGGGCCTGTTGCTGTGTCAGAAAGCAAGAAAATGTTCCAAATAATGATGGTACCACATCAAAAGGAAACAGGAGGGCTGGAGGTGTAGTTTAATGGTAGAGCACTTGCTGTGTATGTATGTGGCCCTGGATTCAATCCCCAGCACAAAAAGGGGGGAAAAAAGATATCGGAGATAACTGAAGCATTGAAATAAATAATATTAATAATACAATAGCCGTGCAGTAAAATCAGCAGTAAGAGGCCATGCTGATGTAAGTGAGTGAGCAATGACAGAGCAAGGAAAGCTCTCCTTTAAGGTAGAAACAGTTTTTTTGTCTTGCTTTGTTTTTTTTGTACCTGGGATCGAACTCGGGACCTTTTGCTTGCGATGCAGGTGGCGGCACCACTGAGCTACATCCCCGGCCCGTATGGTAGAAAAAGTAATAAATATAAGATGAGTAATGGAGGAAGAAAAGCCACCATTTTGCATTCATCACATCAGTCATCACCACTGGATTGTAAACATCAGTGGTTGAAAGATCAATTAAGAAAGGAAGGCTAGGGCTGGGGATTTAGCTCAGTGGTGCTACACCTGCCTCACAAGTGTAAGGGTCTGAGTTTGATCACCCGTACCAAAAAAAAAAAAAAAAAAAAGAAAATGTAAGTGAGTGAGCAATGACAGAGCAAGGAAAGCTCTCCTTTAAGGTAGAAACAGTTTTTTTGTCTTGCTTTGTTTTTTTTGTACCTGGGATCGAACTCGGGACCTTTTGCTTGCGATGCAGGTGGCGGCACCACTGAGCTACATCCCCGGCCCGTATGGTAGAAAAAGTAATAAATATAAGATGAGTAATGGAGGAAGAAAAGCCACCATTTTGCATTCATCACATCAGTCATCACCACTGGATTGTAAACATCAGTGGTTGAAAGATCAATTAAGAAAGGAAGGCTAGGGCTGGGGATTTAGCTCAGTGGTGCTACACCTGCCTCACAAGTGTAAGGGTCTGAGTTTGATCACCCGTACCAAAAAAAAAAAAAGAAAAAGAAGAAGAAGAAGAAGAAGAGGAAGAAGAAAGGAAGGATAGCAGGGCATGGTAGCACAAGCCTGTAATTCCAGCACACAGGAGGCTGAGGCAGGAGGATCGCCATGAGTTTGCAGCCAGCCCGGGCTACATAGTGAGTTCAAAGCCAACCTGAACTACAAAGTGAGACCTTGTCTTGAAACAAACAAACACAAAAACAAAAAATAAAAAAGAAAGGAAGGAATGCTATAAAATTTCAAAACATCTCATTACAAATTGCTTATTACAAAGAGGAAAAGTTCCTTGTGTAGATTAACCTAACAAACACCACTATAACCAACTAAAATTAGTATCATTAATAAATGGAATAAATTGCCATAACAACTTTCTAGTATGATGCCCTAAAAAGGACATGGCAGATTTTCTGTGATATTCCAGCCAAACATAACTGAATCTAATTATAAGAACACACCAGACAAACACAATCTGAGGAATGACCTAAAAATAAATGTCATTTTGAAAGACAGATAAACATTAAGAAAAAAGACTAAAGGTTTATGGTAGCATAAAGGGCATACGATTACCCTTAGATAACATCCAAGGGTTTCTGATTACCCTAGATTAGACCACACACCAGTTAACTAAGCCAAACATAGCTGTAAGAACATTATTTGGATAAATGATGAAATTTGAGCACGAATTATGGACTAGTTCTGACAGACTCCCCCCAACCTGAGCGAGACCCCTGCCCAAATGAGCAAGAAAAAATCCCGGCAGACACATTGCCTGCAAGAACAGCAATGGTAGGAAGCGGCCACTGTTCATTCACACCTGCAAGGAGACAGATTGTCCAAAAAACCACAGGGCACCTGCTGGACCTGCTATCCTCACCCCATCCCGTTCACCAGCCTCAAGCCTATTACCCAAGAGATCCCAAAATGTCCCACCCTTGAGCTGACACCCGCTCCCCTATACAAACTGTGCACCCTCCTTCCTATGCCAGCAGTCTTTTCACCTTTGGCTCATCTGCACCCAGATGGCAACAAACTTGTCACCCGTTGCTTAGATTTTGCCTGCTTCAGTTGTCTCACTTGTGCTCTGGTCGAACCCTACAAGTTCAGTTTTTCAACTTTCTTGGTTCATAGTGACATTAATGTATCAATCTTTTTCCCCCCAGTACTGGGAATCAAACTCAGGACCTTGTGCTTGTCAGGCAGGCACGGTGCTGCTGAGCCAAATCCCTGGCCCCTCAATTTTTTTTTATTTTAACATTGTCTCTTGGTCAAAAGAAACATCTAGGTCCAATTATTGATTAATTATACCCTATGTAGTAGTCGTTCCAAAAAATGTAAACTGAAAGCAAAATAATATTTTATTTTATTCTTCATTAGCAGTTATTATGTGTACACCTGTTTCACACTGCTCTTTTCAAATCTGGTATCAGATTGGACAAGGCCACCCTCAGTTCCCGCTCTACATTGATAAAACCCGTCGCCATAAGATTCTGCTGAGTAAAGGAGGGTGGCGCCATCTACTGTTGGAAGTGCTCACAACGTCAGTAGTTTTCCAGTCTCTCTCTCTCTCTCTCTCTCTCTCTCTCTCTCTCTTTTCTTTGAAGATTTACAGTCCCACAGAAATCCAGAAATCCCCCTGTGAATTCAGTGTAGGGACGTGCAGCATCTCAGAGCACTTGGAGAACCATGGGTTATGTAATACTGCTGCACAACATTTGCATTTCTTGATTGTGGTAAGGAGGAAGCCCTTGTTTTAAGGAAATCCAGGTGGAAATATGCATGGATAAAGAAACAGGTCTGAGCTGGGCACAGTGGCTCACCTGGAATCCCAGGACTCTGAAAAGTTGAGACAGGAGGGTCACAAGCTCAAAGCCAGCCCTGGTGATTTAGAGCCAGACTTAGGGAGACCCTGTCTCAAAAATACATAAATAAGTAACAGGCTGGGGGTGTGGTTCAATCCCCAGTACCTTTAAAAAAAAAGTCTGCAGATAAATCTCAAATGGTTCAGAAAATGTGTGCATAAGTGAGAACAACTGATCTAGTAAATGGGACTGGATGTTAATAATTGATGAATCTGGAAAGGTATATGAGTTTTTAAAAATTGGTTGTTAAAACATTTCTGTGTGAAATTGTTTCAAAATAAAGAGTTTTGAAAGATGAAATGCAATACTTAAGGCATATAAACAAAAGTATTTACATAATTTTAAATGCCTAGAAACGAAAAGCACTGATTCAGAGAATGCACGGGCGAAGGGCACACATAGTATCAGTGATGTTCCATTTCTCAAGCTGGGTGCTAGATACGCGGGATTTTCATGATAGCCAAAATATTTCTCACTTCGCTTTTTAAAAATATGTAGAGTCTTCCCCAATGTATAAAAATGTAAGACGCAAATAAGTGAAAGCATATTGCTACTGTTTGTTGGGAGACTACTATGCTCCACATTTATGGATTCCACCAATCAGAAATGTTTAGGGGAAAAATGGTCTCTGAACTGAACACATCCACATTTTTTCTTGTCAATATTCCCTACAGTATAGTTTAATAACTATTTATGTAATGTTTACCTTTTATAAGTAATGGAGAGGTGGTTTAAAGTATATGGGAGGTTATATGCAAGTACTTTGCCACTATGTAGGGGACGTGAGCACCCTCAGGTTTGGGTGCCTGTGGGGGCCTCTGGACCCAGGCTCCTGAGGGCACCGAGCTGTGGCTGGACTTCGTGCACACTACCTCCTGCAGTCCTTGCCACACGGGGCCCGACATAAAGCACAACAGGGCTGGCCCCAGACCTCTGCCTTACACTATATTTCCCAGAAGTAGTAATGCATCTAAATTCATGGTGCTCTTTCTGCTCTTACACTCAGGGACTGGAAAAGAAGGCCAGTTTTCTTGCTTTTTTAATTCCCAAACTAATCTAATACATCCAATGGAACACGGGGCTATACATATTAAAATACCAAAAACATGGATAAGAAAAAACGGTGATAAATCTCATTCTTTGCCATCTTTTTATCACTATGTTGCCCATGCTGGTCT
The DNA here is from genome assembly GCF_012274545.1 of Fukomys damarensis. Lineage (NCBI taxonomy): Eukaryota > Metazoa > Chordata > Mammalia > Rodentia > Bathyergidae > Fukomys > Fukomys damarensis. Next base: position 6,551,556 of record NW_022900914.1, on the reverse strand, counting down.
CAGACTCCTGGGACTCAAGCAGTTCTTCTGCCTCCGCCTCACAAGTAACCAGGACTGTAGGCATGGGCCACAACATTCAGTTTTCTGCATATTTTCAGTAGTATCATGGCTAAGTCAATCTCTAACAAGTAAAGATTTGACCTTTTGCAATTCCTCTTCCACAGTACCAGTTCTCTTACAGGGGCAAAAGTTCACTATCAAAGAAATAGGATTTTTCATGACTTATTAAGTCATATTGCGAGATCAGCATCTTGGATTTATGAAAAAATCATTCTTTTAAGTTTTTAAACTATCAGAATTCTAACCAGGACTTATATTTCTTCTTTTTGAAAATTTTTAGATGTTTCATTATGTTGTATTACTTGATGATTATGAAAACAATCCAGAATAAGCTTTATTTCTTTTAAAAAATTTAATGTTTTAAAATTAAAGTTTGAGCTGAGGATGTAGCTCAGTGGCACTGTGCCTGCCTGGCAAGTGCAAGGTCCTGAATTTGATCTCTGAAACTGGAAAAAATAAATTTTTTTTAAAGTAAGTAAATAAAGTTTGAAATCTGACTTAAAATAACTACTATGACATTTTGAACCTTTATGCATTGTCTTCCTGCAATGGTGTTTTGAGACCGGGTCATAGCCCAAGCTGGCCTCCAACTCATGGCAATCCTCCTGCCTCAGCCTCCCAAGTGCTGGGATTATAGGTATACTCCCGCAATGAATTTAAAATGTTTAAATCTTTGTGACAACAGAAACAATGTCAACTTTGCCTTTGTAATTTGCTGAGAAATGGGCAGCTGTTCTTTCCTATGGCACTAAAAAACGATTTGTCAAGTTTTACTTATTTTCGGTAACTGATAATATTGACTCCAAAAACAAAATAAAATGACTGTTCCTTGTCAGACAGACAAAAGTGTTTCTCCCAGAATTCCTTGTTCGCCTCCCTTATAAGCAGGGTTTTTTATGTGAGCAGCAGGCAAAGGGGGAACTCAAAGAGCTTTCAGCTACAATTGTACATCACGACAGAGCTGGACCAGAATAAAAGAAGCAGGCACCATAGTCCCAGCTTCCCTCCCCCAGATGAGTCAACTAATGCCAAGGCCGCTTGTTATGTAACAGACAAGCAAAGCCTAAATCTTTCGTCTTTACTTCAAATGAACAATTTGGGGGAGAAGGTGGGGCGCCGGGGATTGAACAGGGCCTGGTGCCTATTACGCAGTTGCTGCTCCAATGAGCTGTACAACCCCAGCTCAGCAAACCTTTTCTTGCTTGAAGCCCTCTTCCAAAACCAGGGCTCAGACTTCCCCATTTACCCAGCTGAGGGCCCTGCCTCTCAGGAAGCTTGAGCATGGAGACAAAATACAGTTGGGTCTAAGTATCTGCAGGTTCGGAGGATTCCATCAAAATACTATTCAGAGCAAAAAACCAAAAACATAAACCGTGACCTCCCTGACCATGCGCAGACTTTTCTCCCCTTGTTATCCCCTAAGTCACCCGATGGGGTAGAGGAGGTCCTGGAAATGGAGTTGGGGAACCGATTCGCCCCACCCACGGGTCAGGTTGCAGGTTCGCTGACATCCATCCCAGAAGAAGTTTTCAGAACGCCTCAGGAAGACCCACAGGAGATTTATTAGTCCCCCTGTAAGACTTGAATAGGCTAAAGTGACTCCATGCTAATAGGCCAGACTGTGCTTCTTCATATGCTAATTGCTACCTTGGTTAACAGCCCGCCCAGGGGCAAATGGTTTGACAAAAGGTGACCCTAGAACATTTCCTGCATAAGATAAGCAATGTGTTTGCAGTCTTGTTCTGTGAATTCCCTGACTCTTTGTTTAGAAAAACCTTATAAAAAGTACCTCAGCCCCTGAGCAGTTGCCTCTCTGAGCCACCTGGCTCCGGGAGTGCCGTCTGGCCAGACTAATAAAGGTCTCTTTTACCATCTAACCTGGTGTGTTCCTTCCTGGGTTTCTCGTTTCTCCGTCGTGTTCCCGGAGCCTCGCTGGGTGTTAGGGCCCAGCATCGTGGAGGCCTTTCGGCTGTTCACGCTCCGTGGAGTGGAAGTGAGACTTTAGGTCTTACACCCCGTCCCCCAAAATGTGAAGGGGGGAGGGACGTTTGCTTATGGCCTTGAGCTGGGTATACTTGAGAGTGGAAATCTGTAGAACTTGTGATTCTATGTGATTTTATGTTCATCCAAACATAAACGGCGACGGTGATGGGCCGCCCACACAGGGTCACAGTCGCCACAGGTGACAGAGCTGCAGCCCATCCGTAGGGAAAGGCCCACTCCACAGGTGAAAAAGGTCTATTCATTCACAGGTGCAAAGGCCCATTTACAAGGAAAGGGGAAGGGCCGGGTTTATTGTCTTTCAAGACCTCGGGAAGTTTTTACTGGCTTTGGGTCCTGAACCTGTAGTTCTTGTTAAAAGTACAATTTTAAATTATAATATTCCTTGTTCCCTTCCTGTCTTATTTTTCCTATCCTGCCTCAGTATGACAACGATTTATTTTGCATTTGCGTTTATTAGGTATCATAAGTAATGGAGGTTAAGTATCCTGTGTGGGACAGGTATGTGCAAATACTGTGGCATCTGATATGCGGGACCTGGGGGTCCCCAGGAATTGTACGGGAGGAGGGTGGGCAGCAGAGGGGTCCAAGAGACCAAATAATAATAATAATTAAAAAGCCCATCTCAAAGCGAACCGTGGCCTACTTGGGATTTTTGGCAGACGGGGACTTAGTAACACACGCACTCCCAGACGGAGGATCCGCTCTGGAAAGCCAATACATTTCTACCACTGGGCGCAAACGCGTCCAAGATCCCCTGCCCCGGGGCCCTGAAAGCGAGATCGCTGGGCCACTGCCCAGCTGTCAGCTCGCGAGCTCCGGGTGACGGAGTGACGTCACAGCCCGCGCTAGCATCGCGAGACTTCCTCCTCCTCCTCCTC
>NW_022900914.1:6528625-6547954 GCF_012274545.1 Fukomys damarensis | reverse complement strand
GGGAGCCCCAGCCTGACCCTTTTGACCTTCGGGTTGCCCCCCTCCACCGACGTCGTGCTCCCTGGACGGGTGGCCTCTAGCCTTGAACGTACCCCAAGGAGAGTAAGGAGGCCCCGGTCCTCAGTTGGGCGGTTCTGCCCAGACTCCCGGACCTGGAGGGGGAAGGAAGGTGCGTTACCCCCCCCTGCTGGGGAGCCCACACAGTTAAACTGGGCGCGCGGGGCGTTTAGGAAAATGTTGCTGGGCAGCCCGAAATCTCCATTCCCTTCACGAGAGCATAACTGAGCCCGACGTGTTTCACAGAGGTGGCAGGGTGGCCTGGATCCTGCGTTTTATTTATTGGTTCATTTAAGATTTCTAGAAGTGCCCTCACATCCCTTCTCTAAGCGGCCTAGGTTCTGCCTCCTCTCTCTCCGCCCTTCCGTGGGGGTGTCAGCTCCAGACTCTCGGCACCGGGGATTACCCAGTGGGTTCCCAGACTACCTCCTCTAGTCCCTACTATCTCTCCCGGCGTGTGGAAGGTGTTAGCCAAAAGCCGCCCAAGGTCACCATCGAATCTGACAGAGAGGTCTAGAAACAGAACCATAGTTCTGTCCCTGCGGTGCCCCTTGTCACCACTGAGGGTTAAGAACCCTGACTCAGGTCTGAACAGGGCATCTCAAGGAAGTGTTGATCACTGGGTTTTTTGTTTTTTCTATTTAGTGTGATTTTGCGCTACTCGTGTCATTAACAGATATATTCACTGAACCTAAAAACTACTAAAGTATGTACTTTTAACACTATAAATTTTATACGTGAACCATCTTGTAATTAAAAATTAAAGGAGCTTAAGATTTTCTTAGAAAAACACAAAATTCACTAAAAATTTTTTGGAAAGGTTAATGAAAATGAGAACCTAAAATCTAAGAAAAATAGAGGAAGCAAAACAAAATTACAGGATTAATACCGAAAAAGAGATGTAACCACATATTGGAAGAGACAAAAGAACGATTAGAGAATACCATGTACAGTTTCACCAGCTAGTTTGGCAATCACTAAAGGAATGACGACACCTATGTGACCTGAGATATAAAGCAGGTGATTATCTGCATACCGTGTTAGATAGACCTTTGGAAAGCAGTTGGCAATAGCAACTAAAATAAAGATGTGCCGGGTGTGGGGGCTCATGCCTGTGATCCTGGCACTTGGGAGGCTGAGGCAGGAAGATCACTGCAAGTTTGAGGCCAGCATGGTTTATGTAGTGAGTTCAAGGTCAGTCTGAACTATGTAGTGAGATCTAGTCCCAAAAATAAACAAATGAATGAATGAAGGATGTGTTCTTCAACCTAGCAGTTTTACTGCTGGACTCCAGTTCCTAGAAGTTAAAGTACCGCTTTCAGAGGATCTACACAAGGGTATTTATTGTGACAGAGTAGGGAAAAAACTGTAAATAAAGTGAGTTCTCATTAATAGAGGGAATAGGTAGGTACTTGGATATCATGGGTTATTATCCAGTCATGAAAAAAGTGAGAACTGTGTCAGTTAACTTGGAGCGATCATTATAATCTATTCTTAAGAGAGGAAAAACCATAAAGAAGGATGAGCTTCAGACATTTATAGTGAAATGGATGGACCTAGAGACCATACTCCTAAGTGAGATAAATTGGACACATATGTTTAAGTGCAGCATTGTTTCTCTAGTGTGAGAAACCAAAAATAGAAATAAGGACTGAGATGTATATTTGGATGTTGGAAATGGGAAGAAAGTGTTCAAGTGGGAAGAGGAACAGGGGAGGAGGGAGGAAGAAAGGAAGGGATAAGAAAAAAAGGGAAAATAGAAGGGAAAAAGGGAAACAGCTTTTGTATTTAGGGAGGAGAAGGTACTGGGGGAGGAATGGGATAAAATAAAACTTAATAAACAATAACAACAATAGTAATAGTAGTGATAAAGTGACCTGAAACAAAAGGAGAGAGAAGCAAACTCCAGAGTAGTAAACAACACTGTATGCTGTAGGAAGGTTTGACTACAATGAGGAGAAACCCAAGGAAAGCATCCATTTATTTCTTTTTTTTTTTTTTCTTTTTTGAGACAGGTTCTCACTGCGCAGTTCAGGCTGCCCTCAAACTTGCAGCGGTCCTCCAGCCTCAGCCCCCCAGTACTGGAATTACCAGTGTGTGCTACCATGCCCAGTGGAAAACATTTACTGTAGTCCAAAATCCAGAGGCCGGGCAAACTTAGAGTTGGTTCATATGGAGATTGGGTATCCTGAGGGACTCAAGCCTTTCTCTGATTCTTCTAGTGGTTCCTTGTGGACTTTACCCGGAGGCAGATTCCCAGCAGCCACTGGAGTACCCAGTAGCACCCAGGGCAGTTCATTTTCTCTGGGGGAGCACTAACTTTACTTTCCAGAAGCCTACAGTTATCCAGAATTTAAGGACCAAAGACTCAAGCTTCTGCTATAAAATTTGACTTTCTCTTCAGGCAAAACTTGGACTGTTTTTGAAAAATATGCTAAATAGGATGAATAAAGCTATAGCCATTATTGCTTCTGTTTATTTCTGAGTATGTTATCTCAGAATTAACATGGTATGGGAAAAGGAACATAAGGTCATTGAAAATGAGCACATTAGGAAACTTCAGACCTGGAAGAGATGGAGAATGGCCTGGGGCTTAGGGGCAAGTGCGTTGCAAGCCGGAAGCTTAACTGGATATGACCGGAGACTACAGCAAAATCGCATTTCCCCCAGAGAGTGGATTCCCAAAGGATTAAAAAACAAACCAAAAATTTAAAATAAAAAAGCTTTATTTTAAAAAATGTATTTATTTGTTTGTTTATTTATTTTGGTACCGGGGATTGAACTCGGGTTCTTGTGCTTGCAAGGCAGGTGGCGGAACCACTGAGCTAAATCCCCAGTCCAAAAAAGCTTTATTGAGGTATAATTCACATACAGCTCACTTAAAGCATGTAATTCACTGACATTCAGTACATCACAGAGCCATACAGCCACCACCACAATCATCTGTACAGCATACTCAGCAGCCCTTAGAAAACCATCTTACCGGGCACCTGGAACCCCCACTGCTTGGGAGGCTGAAACAGGAAGATTGGGAGTTTGAGGTCAGACTGGTCAATTTAGTGAGGTCCTGTCTCAAAAACAAGATAAAAAGGGCTTGGGGGTGCTCAGTAGCAGCTAGATTCAGTCACCCGTATAAAACAAAAACCTAAGCTTAAAAAACCCTTTGGCATTTAGTAGTCTCTCCTGGTTACCTCGTAACCCCTAGTCTGGGCAAGAACTGCTGCTTCTTCTCCCTGTGGGTTTGCCGTTTGGGACAGTCCTTTACCGAGTCCATGACAGGGGCCTTTGTGAGGCTGTTTTCACTCGACATGACACCGGCTGGGTGCTTCTCTGTGTGGATATGCCAGTACCTCCTTTCTTCAGAGGGCAGAAAAATGTTCCGCTGTGTGAATAGAGCCCATTTTATCCATTTGGGCTGTCTTCACTTTTTGACTCCTTTGGATAATGATAATATAAACATTCGAATTTATATTACAGCATGTAAAGATATAAGATCCCAGTAATGAATGTAACTGTACTGTCTACCTAGAATGTACCAATAAATTCAATTTAAAATAAAAAAATAAAAATAACATTTATATTACAAGTTTCTGGGCACAGGGTATGGCTCAGTGGTAGGGTACTTTTGACTGTGTTTCATCCCCAGTACTGCAAAAAATGTACATTACCAGTTTTAGTTTTTAATCTCATTAGGTAAAGTGCCACTTTTAGGACATGGCAAAGGAAGCATGAGGTTCCCATTACATTATCTCATAACATCGCGTAATGTGGGCGGCTCTTACCACAGCTGTCACCTAAAGCCATGCTTGAATGACTTTGGTGTCCCATCCAATAAGTGGCAAGCTCCTCGAAGGAAGAGACTTGGCCTTCTTCATTTCCCGGCCCTGAGACAAGGTCCAGCACAGGTGACAGACTCACTGTTTGTCTAACAAGGGGATATCTGCTCTTTTGTGTAGATGAAGAAAAAGATCATTTTGCTTTTACTCAGCAACTCAAATCACCATCTATGTGCTGTCAGCTTATCTTCTTCTTTATGCTTAATTTTGTTGATTTCAACCTTGTGCTTGCTTCTAACTTTTGTGTTCTGTCAGTGTTCATTATCAGTGTCCTGCATCTGAGAGACTTATTTAAATAAAAGTTTGTCTGAGCAGTTGATATTAAGTTAGAGTACTTTTGTGTTCATTTAATTTTAACTAGTCTCTTTGTGCTATAGGAAACAGTTAATACTGTTATTTAAATGTGTATCTTTATAAATGGCAGACTAGAGTTAAAGGATTTCCTAGTCTTTTAATCTCATGAATAATTTTTAAAGGCTGTATTTATTTGTTTAGGATATTGTGAGAGAAAACATTTGAGAAGTACTTTAAGCCATAAAGTGTTTCTAAAAATTGTAACCACTATGTAGGGATATAGTTGGGTGGTAGAGCACCTGCCTGCATGTGTGAGGTCCTGGGTTCCATCCGCAGCACTAGAGGTGTCCACTCAGCAGTGGTCATTCTAAAGAAGTCTTCTGCAGGGCATGGTGGCATATCTGTAACCCCAGTACTCTGGGGAGTCTGATTGCAAGTTTGTGGCCAGCCTGGGCAACTTATTGAGACCCTGCCTCAAAATATAACATTTTAAAAAAGGAATGCTGATGTAGCTGAGTTTTTCCTTCGGTGCACAATGAACACATTAAATACTTTTAAAATTAACTATCTTGTCTATTTAATTTAGATTGAGGCCTAGAAAAGAATTTGAGAATGAACCCTGTTAGCAGCTCTTCAAGTAAATTATAAGTTTTATGAGTCTAAGAACTGTTACTAATACATGAATCATTTACAATGTTTTTTTGTTACCATTCATAATCAGAAATAGTCCAAGCTTCTGTAACACAGTTGATGCTTGCTTATATTCATTCGGTGACTAGAAACTCACTATGTGAAAGGCACTGAGCTAGTTGCTGCAAGAAAGAAGTTTATTGTCTAGCTGAAGAGATAAGGTAAATATTCACATGTGAAAAAAATTACAGGAAAAGGCAGAGTGTGGTGTGTGCAGTGTACATATATGCGTGTGTAAATCCAGAGTGTTCAGACACATGGTGTGCATACACAGAGTTCAGCGGCAGGCAAAAGCATGTGTGCCTGGGCGGCCAGAACTGTGGGCCTGAAAGGACAGGTGAGGTTTGGAAAGAAGAGGAGAAGCTCATTCCGGACGAGGCTGGGGCATGGAGGCCGAGAGACCAGGAAAGGGTTTCCTCCGCTTGTGTGGGAGCAGATGGCACGGTTCTAAAGCCAAATGTTCTCCATAGACGCTGGGATGCAAGGAAGATGGAAGACCCACTAAAGAGAATGTGGACAGAGGCCCAAACCAGAAGCAACTTTAACACTCTGATCCTCTGTAATGGGACATGGTGGCATTGACAGAGTGGATGTCAGCGCTCGTGTGTGAGCAGTTCACTTTGGGGTAGGCACAGGACATCTGAGTAGAAACCAGGGAATAGGCATTGGGAGCTATGGTTTAGTCTTTGAAGGGAGGTCCAGGCTAAATGTAGATTTTTCAGTGGTGTGTTGGAAGTATAACAAAAAGTCTTCAAAAGAAAAGCACAAAAGGATGGAGAACAAAACTGGAAACATTTGTAGTATCAGGGAAGATTTTATAAATTTTCTTTTTAACAACTTCGCTTTGTTTTAATTATTTATAGTTTTGACTTTTGAAAACACTTTTTTTTTCTGGTACTGGGGATCAAACTCCAGACCTTGCTTGTCAGGCGGGCACGGCACCACTGAGCTACAACCCCAGCCCTGAAAACACTTTCATAGTGGTGATTAAAGAAAGTATAATTAAGAAATGTGCTTATTTTGCATCTTCCCACTGTGTATTTACTAAGTGCATGTATTTTTGTCTTTTTAGAGCTGTATTATAAAGCGCTACTGTGAGAAAAGATTTGTGTCTAAATACCTTGCCACAATTGGAATCGACTATGGAGTCACAAAGTGAGTATATTGGCTCCCTGGGCTTATAAATTGTACAGAAATTTATAACTCCTAAAATGATCTGTATGTGCCTCTGTGCACTTGTGCAGGTTAACTTGAGATAGAAACTTTGAAGATGAGTTGAGAAAAACAGTGCTGGGGACCTTCACAGTACACGGTGACTGGGCCCCTCCTTGACCCCTGAGCTACCTCCTGGGGGCTGTGTCGGGGTGTGGGGGGACCCACATTGACGAACGGATCAGTGGACAGCTGGACTGGCAGAGCCGGCTCTTCCAGAAACGTGTTCTTTACGAGCAGGTGTGTTTTTACAGTGTTTTGAAAGAGTCTAACAAATCTAAATTATATGGAAGTTTTTCTATTGGAGAACTTCACTTACTGGTTTATGATCCTTATAGCCTATTGGACTCCAGCAAAAGACATCTGGAAGAGTAACGTTTGGGCACAATTGGGGATTTGGCGGTAAATCAAGAGGAGGTTGAGCTTGGGGCGGGAGGATTAAACTAATACTGTAACCCACTGCCGAAGGTGGAATTGGGGTAGACCGCGTGCTTCCTGGACTTGGAACTGCAGGCACTCACCGTTGTGACCCCTGCCCACCACCTTGTTACATCCCCCACACACTGGCTGTGGCCTCCATGCTCTCCCGCCTGGTGCCGTTCACCCTTCCCCTCCCCCACTGCTGCCAAGCTCTTCAGAGTGGAAAGTGCTCCTGTTCCCTTAAGATGTCCTGAGCACCCCTTCTATCGGTCAGGATCTTTTTGCAAATGAAATAAACCTTAAAATGATCTATATTCTTTATGGTACTTACTATACATTGCTTTATTGTTATATGCATATGTTTAATGGCTTCTGCTAAAATAATAAATGCCCTGAAAAAAAAGGCTCTTAAGTATAAGTTCTCTCCAAATGTCTAGTAGGTGCTCAGTAATATTTATTGTTAGGTAAGATAGAGACATCTGAAGAGGAAATTTTCCAGATTAGAGCAAGAAGGTAAAAGCCAGGTGTGGTGGAGCACACCTGTAATCCCAGCATTTGGGAAGCTGAGGCAGGAGGATCACCATGACTTTGAGGCCACTGTTGGCTACATAGCAAGTTCAAGGCCAGCCTGGTCTACATAGTGAGACCCTATGTCAAACAAACACAGAAACAAACAGAATAAGAAGGAAAAGTCTTTAGAAGGCAGGCAGAAGTGGTGGGATGTGGCTATAGCAGAACTCAGTTGTGTAACCAGCAGTCAGGCTCGGCTGTGCCCTCTATAAGTGGTTAAAGCAGCTCAAGTAAGTGCTAAAGGAAAACTCGAGAGTTTTTACATCACTGTCTCTTCAACTGATGGCCATGGGGTGATTCTGCAAATTTTCCTTAAAGAATGAAAATTTTGGCCTTGACTGAATTGTATGAAGCTCTTCATTTGAAATCCACGTTTCTTTCTAGTTGTAGTCTTTCTTTTCCCTACTTCAGCACAGGATTTCATCAGTGAAATGGTAAGATATGCTTTAAAGCAGCTTTGTTTCCAATCAACATAAGTAATTTTTTTATCTTAGAAATTAAAATTACCACATTGTGTCGTAGGACTGTAGTTTATTCAACAGATTATTCTGTTTCTCATTAAAAGTTTTTCTGTTTTTGTTTTTAAGATGCTTGTCTCATAATGAGTTGGAGGATATAACTGAGAACACAACATAAACCAACTTAAGCAAAAAGAGTTAAAATTTTAAAAGGTTATTAATCGATTCCAGTTAATTAATCCAGTACTGATGACACAGGCCTCAGACACGGCTTTTCCGTAGGGACAGAGCTGGCCAATCAGAGCCGGAGCAATAGGTCACTTTACTACAGCTCACTATGGAAATTCCTCAAAAGACAAAAGCTAGAAATTCCTTTTGACCAAGCTATTCTCTTTCTCGGCATCTTCCCAAAAGAGTTAGAGGCATCACATTACGTGTGTATACCTATGTTCATAGCAGCACAACTCATAATAGCTAAAATTTGGAGGTGGCATCTATGCCCATCAGCAGATGAATGGATAAAGAAAACGTATTTATACACAATCAAATACTGCTCTGCCGTAAGATACACTTGAAACATTCGTAGGCAAATGGATGCAACTTGAGATCATAGTGTTGGGTGAAATAAGTCAAACACAAGTTTAAATATTGCATGGTTTCGCCTAAGTGAGAAATGCAAACTAAATATATGTATGTAAGCTTAAATAGAGAGACAATGAGTGCACAAAATAGAAGACAGGGAGGACGTGGAGAGATCTCTTTCAAATGGGTGGGGGAGCGAGATGGAGGCAAGAGGAGAGGCGGATGGAAAAAATGATGAAAACAGAGCTTTTGCAAATGGAAAGGGAACAAATATTTGGAAGGAGTAGGGAAGGAGGGGGAGGGAAGGGGATGAACAAAAGAGAAGAAAAGAATTAAGATGTGCTCCATGCATGTACCAACTTCCTGTGAAAATTGTAATCGTGTACTGGGAGTGTGTAGCAGTAAAGGAAGCAGGGTACGGTCTTGGGCAGGCAAACAGCAGATCCGTTTTCAAAAGTGCTCCAGGCTCAGCGTGCCTAGGGATACTTGTGGCCTGGGATGTAACTCTGGGGTAGAGCACTTGCCTCCCACGTGAGGCCTGAGGCCTGGGCTCCAGGGCGGGGAGGGTTGCTTGTGTCTCTGTGAAAGCAGGTTCCCGGGGCTCACCCACTGAGACCCTGGTTCCCCAGGTCTGAGTGGGCGGAGGATTCTGTCATAATCAGGAGTCAGAGGTCCAGAACCAGGCATGGCTTGCCTGGAGGGAAGGAATCGCTATTTTCCCTCCTGAAATCGCCATTTCTTCCTCCTGGCTTCTCAGTTAAGTGGACACTGTTCAGATTTCAGTCTGAAGACATTATAATGCCATTCCTTCTCAGCTGCTATCTCTTTAAGGTAAAATTTTAAAATGTAAACAGTTATCCCAGATCTTTGCCTGCTGCTCTCAAGCTCTGTTACTGTTGCATACTCAACACAGAGCTGCCTCCCCAGCCCCATTACTGTTTGGAAAACCACTGGAGGAATTGTGGTTTCAGAACAGAAAGTGAACAGTGTAAACTCGGACAAAGGAATAATCATTAGTAAAACCAGGAAGTGGTACAGGGAGCATGAGAGCAAGCGCTGGAGTTTAGCCAGTCAGGCCAGTGCTGTCTGAGCCTGAGACATGGTACGAAGGACATGAAGACTCTAATTTGTGTATTTACTGTTAATAATCTCTATTTTTAACCTTATGTTTTTTTTTGAGACAAGTTCTCACTTTGTAGTTTAGGCTGGCCTTGAACTCACTATATAGTCCAGGCTGGAGATCTTCCTGTCTCAGCCTCCCAAGTGCTGGGATTATAGGTATACACCACCATGCCCAGCTGTGCATCTTTTAAGAAATATTTCTTGTGTTGAGGAAACATTTGTATTTAAAGTTCAGTAATTCCTCCCCATTCATTTCAGTTTCTTTTTGTTCTGTTAAACCTAACAAAAAGTAAATTTTATAATATTTATTTTATAATTGTATAACAATTTTATAAGAATATTTGTTTATCTTAGCTATGCATAGAAAAAAGCCTGTAGTGATGTTCATCTTTAGTAATGAAGGCTATTCTGGGTGATAGAGTTTGGGATAACTTTTAAGTGTTTATTAAAAAAAATTTTTTTTAGTGTTTGAATTATTTAAACTGTTCATTCATGATTTTCTGGTGGTAATTTTTCTTTAAAAAAAGACTGGAAACAAGCCAGGCGTGGTGGCACAGGCCTATGATCCCATCACTGGAGGCAGAGGCAGGAGGGTCACAAGTTTTAGCGCAGCCCAGGTTCATGCCTTTGTATCACCAAAAGAAAGACAGACTAGAAGCAAACAGACTATGGTATTAACAGAAGTTAACCCTATTACGAATGCTAACCCCCTTCTGTTTATTTTCAAATTCAGTTCTGAAAACAAATTGTTGTTCAGCTGAAGAGCACAAGACAGTTAAGTGGACAGCGTTAATGTCTCTGCCTCCCGCTGCACAGTCACCAGGCACAACCACAGCACTTAGGTCTCTTCTCCTTCGCCTTGGTACCCAGTTGTAGCTCCTGCTGGTTGGCTCAGCGCTGTGACCCGAAGTGTGTTGGGTTAAAGTAAAGGTGAATGAGAGTGCTTATTCCAGGAGGGCTCAGTGGCTCAGTGCTCCTTGGGCACCTCTGCCTAGTTCCAGCTCCTATGGGAGAATCTCTGGAGCCAAGCAGAGGCACAGAGAAAGCCTCTTATACTTTATGTGTGTATCTCTACATTTCATAAATGATGTTATATGAACCAGAAACCATGACCTTTGGGATTGTTTGCATTTGAACATTTCAGGGTACAAGTCAGAGACAGAGAGATCAAAGTTAACATCTTTGATATGGCCGGACATCCCTTCTTCTATGAGGTAAGAAAGCCTTTTTGAGAAGATCTATATGTAGTCTTGTCAGTGGGTTTGGGGAAAGATCCTGAATTGAAGCCACCAATATTCAGATCATGTAAAATTAGGCACTCTTAGCTCATGTTTGTGGCTTGCCTTGGATCTTAATACATACCTGCTGCCCCTCTAAATAGGTACAAAATTTAATCGCTAATGTTTCAAACACCGGATAAGTAAGACATTTCAACCTCCACAGGACTTTTACATTTTACTTAATACCTCAGCCCAAAACTTGAGAAGATAATTACGCTCACTTCTGGCACCGGAGGGTCTAGTGTGTTCTTTGCATCGCTCCTCGCCCTGTGCTTCTTTCCCGGAAAGAGCGAATTAAGCCCACTGGCATTGTGATCTGTGTATCAGCAGCCCACTTGCTTTCATTTCCTCTCGTTCCTGGATTCGAATCTTTTATGTTAGCCCAGCAGGTCCTGCAGCTCAGTTCATTGTTTAAAATTTTTTTCTTCTCTCTATAATTCAGTTGGGGTAATTTCTATTTTTCCACCCTCCATCAACTGCTGAGCCCACCCTAAGCTTCTTACTTCCATTATATTTTTCTCTGCTAAAATTTTCACTCAGTCTTTACTGGAGTGGGTAGGGGTCATAAGTCAGTTTTCTTTTTTTCTTGCATTGAGTTTATTTAGTACTTTTTAGGCATACAGTATAGTTACATTCATCATTGGGATCCTGTACCATAAGTCAGTTTTCAATAAGATGTTTGGCTGGAATAGAGTACTTACTTTCTGAAATTAAAAAAAAAATAATAATCTTTCTGAATCTTCCCTTTCCTGGCCATCTGGCTGGAGAGATGAGTTGTTTTTGTTTTGTTTTGTTTTGTTTTTCAGCATCGGAGATCGAACTTGGGACTTTTCACTTGTGAGGCAGGGGTGGCACCGCTGAGCTAAATCCCTGGTCCTGTTTTTTGTTTTCTGAGGCAGGGTCTCACTTTGTAGTTCCGGCTGGCCCTGAACTCACTGTGTAGCCCAGGTTGGCCTTGAACTTGTGGCAGTCCATCTGCCTCAGCAAGTGTTGGGATTGCAAGCATTTGCCATTGCACCCGGCATGAGATCAGTTTTGTTTTATTTATTTATTTATTTATTTATTTATTTATTGATACTGGGGATTGAACTTAGGACCTTGCGCTTTGAGGCAGGCAGCAGCACCACTGAGCTAAATTCCTGGCCCAAGATCAGATTTTTGATGGTGCTTTCATTTGTCTGCTGTTCTTGACAGTTTTGAGTTGTACCTCTGCTCCAAGTCTGGGGTGTATGAAGCAAAGGAAAACCCAGAACCTCACACCCGCATTGTTAGCCCTCGGGTCCCCCCAGCCTGGCTGCTGCCACCGTTCCACCTTTCAGAGGTTTGACCACGTACACATGCTCACAATGTCAGGCTCTTTACCTGTGCCTGACCTGTGTTTATACCGCCTATAAATAGATATATGCTTCACATATGATGTCTAGGATTTTTCCTTTTACTATATAAATACTTTGTATGCAATAGCCAGGGTTTGCCTGTAATAGGGACATCTGTATCTGTGGGGTGTTCTCAGTAACTGCCTGATCTCCATCCGTGACTGTGCCCGCATATATTCAGGGGAACCGAACCCCTTTTCGGTGTGAAGCCTTACAGTAGGTTAAGTCAGTTACAGGCACAGAATATCAGTGACAAGGGCTCTAGCTGACCACGAGTTTAACAGATTCTAACTACCAGAAATGCCAGTGTAAGTCTTAGATTATGGGGCTGGGGCTGTCGCTCAGTGGTAGGGCCCGTGCTTCACATGTATAAGGCCAGCCCTGAGGCAAAAGAAGAAAAGAACACGAATTTGAGAATACAGCAAGGTCTTGTGAGTGGAGAGTTAGAAGATGTCTGGGAATTAATGTGGTTCGTAGCTGTGCCCACTGTGGGATTTCTTTCTGCAGTATTCTTCCCAATCAGTGGTCATCACTGCATCCAGATACTCACATGCCAGGGTCTGTGCTGCACACTGGGACATGCCGTTCCTCATTGTCATGGTGTGTGCTGTGCTAGAGAAGACGCTGATGAAACAGATGAGCACTGGGACTGCGGATTTAGCCTGTCTCACAAGCACAAGGTCCTGAGTTCGATCTCTGGTACTGAGAAAATCAAAAAACCAGATGAGCACTTAATATCCTAACCCAGCCTATTCCAGAGCCAGGAAGTCCACTGAAGGACACAGAATTGAACCTGGGGGCTGATAGGTACGTAAGAGTCGTGTAGCAGGGATTCTGGGACAGAGCGACGCCCCATGCGGTCTGAGTGGGAATGGGCATCTCTAGTGCCGGTGTCTCTGCTGCACGAGCTCATCCTGCAGCGCTAAAGCGCCCAGCCAGCATCTTCTGCTTGCAGAGCTGCCCTCCTGTGACTTGCATCACAATTCTGGCCAAGATTTTGGGGGACTAGGGACTGGGTCTGTGTTTCTGTAACCAGAATCTTTCTGATGTTTAGCCTGCTCCAGGGAAAGCGTCTGCATTCCTCCCCAGCCGCACCGCCAGCGTCCCTCTTGTGTCCTTTGTAGAAGGCCCTCATTGCTACTGTGGAGCTGAGAACTAATGCAGTGTCTCAGGTTTTGTGTAACCAGTGAAACTCTCTGTGTTCCTGCTGCTTTCTGTCATTAGACACCAGGCTCTTGTTGCAGCCTAAAATGGTAATGCCTGATTTTTTCCAGCAGTTTATAAAGATAGAAGAATGATTAACAGAAACACCTTTAAATCACCACTTCTAGAGTGTTTTCACTGAAATAGCCTTGCTCTCTTTTTCATCTGTTACTGTGGGTGTCTTGAACTATCCTTTTATTTCTTTGTTTCTTGAGACAGAGTCTTACCCTGTAGCCTAGGCTGATCTTAAACTTGTGATCCTCCTGCCTTGGCCTCCTGAGTGCTGGGATTACAGGTGTGCATCAGTTGAACCCTCCTTGACAAATCCAAAGCCATCGTCATCTTTGTAAGTGCCAAGCTGACCAGATTATACCCTTGCTAGCACATAGCTAGCGAAACATCACAGCCATCCCCATAATCCCTGGCTTCCTCGGACCATTGAAGCATCCACTGTCACTGTCCTCTGGCAGATTTCCCAAAGGATCTGTGGGGACTGGACAGTCTGCCTGCTGCGTAAGATGGCAGCCTCAGAGCAGGTAGTGGGAGAACCTTGGCGAGTGGGGTGGGGCCGGTCTTGGACCCCAGCCTTGCCTCATGGAGCACTGAACTGGGGTCTCACAGGAGCTTTCCAAGGCCCCAGTGTTAAATAGCAGCTTCCTTAGCCATAATCCCAGCTTGTTCCTAGGTCTGCTTTAATGACTAATTCCCATTCCTTTAGCATCCTGTCTTGTTAAACTGTGAACTTGTGGAGATGGCTGGGACTAACAGAAGAAGCTCTTTGGGAAACTAGAATAAAGAAATTTAAGGGAAACATTGAAACATCTGCTCTGTCCTTTTATTTCAGAGATGAGGAAACCAGGGCTGGGGTTAATAAAATAACTTACTCAAGACTACATAGGTGCCTCTTTGCTGAGCTCAGACTTGAACTTGCATCCTCGAGAGAAATTCACGGAGCTTGCATCAGTCTGCTTTTGTGTGCACACCTGTCACTGGAGAGCTTGGCCTGTGTTTGGAATTTCCCCCACTTTGGCCACTACTTTTGTTCTCCCCTGAGACCCCTGCAGCCAGTCATCTACACAGACTCTTAAACACTTACATCTGCCCGGCCTCGTGCGTGACCCAAGCACGGATGCACTGAGACATGGGCCTTCGTGTTGCCTGCAGCCTTCTGGGAGCACAGCTGGATGTGCCATCAGCCACGAGAGTGACCGGAAGTGGCAGGACAACTAGAAGTTCACATGGCTGTGGTGTCCTAGGGGACACAGATGTTACTTCTGTTCACAGGGTCAGATGGTGAGGCACTGGGCAGAAAAACCTACACGTGAGATTTAGCAGTATACCAAGACCTTGCCAGAGGTCTCTTTCCAGCTGGAGCTAGCAAGGTGTAGGGTAGGTGAAGGGAGGGAGATTATCCTGTTTAAAGGCCAGAGGGTAGTAAAGGGGTAAGACTGAGAAGGTTGGTAGAGGATTGATCAAAAACTTTGAACTTTGTTTAAATGAGTTTGAACTTTGGAGAGTTGGCAGTGGAGAAACACTAAGGAAATTATGAGCCAGGGCTTTCAAAAGATAAATATACACAGTGTGTTGTCCTGCTAGGAAGATGGCCCAGCAGTAGGGTGGTCAGGAGATAGTGTTGGACAAGAGACTGGAAGGAAGTGACAGGTGAGAGAGCGTGGCTGAGGTAGGTTCTCCGGGTTCATCTGAATCTGGTAACAGAAGAGAGAAGCCAAGACTGACTCCACACGTTCCCTGAACGACCAGGGAATGGTGTGTTGCATCCATTCCTGATGTCCAAGAGCTCGGAAGGAAGGGGTTGAGGGGTTTTGTACATATGAAGTTGAGATTCCAACGGGGCATTAAGCTGCCAGTCTGGTACTGACCAGAAAGGAAGGTTAGGTGTGGATGTTCTGATGAGAAGACTCATCTTGGAGATTCTCAGAGTCCAGCCTGTGCAAGGGACTCGTACTGCAAAGTCAGGAGGAGGGATCTGGGAGGAAGGAAGAGGGCCCGGGTTGTAGCCACTTCCAGTGGCCGGGATCCAATCCCTGACACCCACAACTTAAGGAGAGGCTTTTTCTGCCTCACAGTTTCAGTCTGTGCTCGGCCAGCTCCAGGGCAGACACGGGGTGGCGGAGGAGCATGGCAGCCAGGACGCAGAGTGAACGGCGGGGGGAGGCATTCCCTTAGGTTGCCCCCAGTGCAGGCTCCAGGTCCTAACAGTCCACTGAGGAGACCGGCACCGCAACACGGGGCTGGGGGCCGTTCTGGACCTAAGCCATCACAGCCTGGGACAGGGCTGGAATAGGGCCGTTGTGGAGAGTTGGTGAGAGAGAGAATCTGAGGCCCTGGAGAAGGTACGTGGAAGCCCAGGCAGAGGGCCTGGAGGAAGGAGCGCCATTGTCCTTTGTTGGTGCTCGCTCTGGAGCAGTGTCTTGTCCTGTGTAGGTTAACGGACCCTTCTCTTCTGGGTCCAGGTGTCTGTTCTGTGCTCAGAAACCCTAACGTGTGTGTAAGGTGTCTGCGTCTCTTAGCACACGACTGCTGCGAGCTGAGAACATTCTTGGATCTTGTGAAAAGCAAACGTGACTGTGGCCTTGTCGAGGTTCTGCCTGCATGTTCACCTGGAGCCTCTCCTCACTCAGCCACCTCTCGCTGCCTCGGCCACTTAGTGTGTACTTCTGCCACCCATGCCTGATGCCCCTCTTCCTGGGCTTCTGCCTGTGCCCCAGAGGCAGGTGGCCAATCAGAGAATGAATCCAGGCACCGTGCGCTAAGGGCTTTGCCTCCATTGTCTCTCTTCAGCCCCAGTAACCCTGTGAAGTAAGTCGCGTTACCCCACCTCACAGATGAGGACACTGAGACACGGGAGGTTGAGTGACTTGCCCAAGATCACACAGCTAGTGAGTGTGGCCCAAACCCTCCTGCCTGCAAAGGCCGTGCTCTTGCCGTCACGTGGCACTCAGGCTGAGTGTGGCCTTCTCAGTTGGTGCCCAGACCCCAGCAGTCAGGGAGGCTCTGCCCGGCTCGCAGGGATGCCGGCACTGGGGGTGGTGTACAAGCGGCGTCCCCATCCTGATTCTTGTGTCTTTTTTGCTCTGAGTTCTTTTAAGTCGTTCGCTCGCCTCCCTAAGAACTTTTCACAGCTGGTGTCTCTTTAAGGACTACTAACGGTAAAGAGTGATTGTCTCAAGAAGTCGAGAGTGGTGGGCAGGGGCCTTCTTTACAAATAGATTTTAAGTCTTTCTGTAAAAATAGATTTTTTTATTACGTTCCCTTGATTTCATAAACAGACCTCTGAAGACCAGTAAAAATACTGAGATACATTCCAGTACTATGAATTCCTAAAAGAATGCACTCGGTTAGCTTGATGATTGTAATATGCTTTTCTTATCACATCACACAACCTACGTGTGTGCTTCCATCTGAAGGTTCGAAACGAGTTCTACAAGGACACGCAGGGTGTGATCCTGGTCTATGACGTGGGGCAGAAGGAGTCCTTTGACGCCCTAGACGCGTGGCTGGCAGAAATGAAGCAGGAGCTCGGGCCTCATGCAAACATGGACAGCGTCATATTTGTGGTGTGTGCCAACAAGGTAACTGCCTCGGAATTGGCATGCTGGCCTTTCTAGCTGGAAGCAGAATAAAGTAGTGGGGGGACCGATAAAAAGAAAAGAAAATTCTGCATTCCTTAGCGTAGGAGTCCACACCCTTTCACAAGTCTCCGAGATATAAACAAAACAACGAAACCGCAAACCTGGAGTTCAAGATCAGCGTCCTATCTCGTTTCTGTGCCCTGCTTGGGGAAGCGCACTGGTGAGTGAGCCACGGGGGCCTGATGGTCAAGCCCGGCCCCAGGAGGAGGGCGTCCATGGCTGGGCTGAGGCTGTGGAGAGCAGGGCTGGCTCAGGAAGCAGCTGCCTGCCTGAGGGAGAAAGTGGGAAATGTGCTCGAAAATCGGATAGAAAAGCAGTCTATATCGTTTTTATTTTTTTCTTTGGTTTCTTTTGGTCCTGGTAATTTTATATACTGGTGCTGAGGCTCATTAAAAATAGTTTTTGGGCTTGGGAAAATAGCTCACTGGTAAAACACTTGTCTAGCACGTGTGAGGCTCTGGGTTCCATCCCAAGCACTGCAAAAAAAACAAACAAAAAAAACAAGTAAATAAATAAAAATTTTTTTTTGCTTCAAGAAAGAAATGACCAGGGCCGGGGATTTAACTCAGTGGTTCTGCTGCCTGCCTTGCAAGCGCAAGGACCCGAGTTTGATCCCTGGTATCAAAAAAAAAAAAAAAAAAAAAAAAAAAAAAAAAAAGAAAAAAAAAAAAAGGAAGGAAGAACTGACCAAGTGCTCACTTGGCTTGTTCTAGTGAGAAAAGTTTGGAATTTTCTTTCCCCCTAGATTGACTGCACCAAGCACCGCTGTGTGAGTGAAAGTGAAGGGCGTCTCTGGGCTGAGAGCAAAGGTTTCCTCTACTTTGAGACTTCAGCCCAAACCGGAGAAGGAATCAATGAGATGTTCCAGGTAACCTCACATTTTTTTGGTTTAGGGTTTGTGTCTTGTGTCAAGGCCAGCCATGCCAATGTTTAATTTAAATTAGGAGAAGCAAAAAAACCAATAGGAATTTTTCATTAGAATAAATACTTTCCAGGGGCCAGGGATTTAGCTCAGTGGTTCTGCCACCTGCCTCTCAAGCACAAGGTCCCAAGTTTGATCCCCGGTACCAAGAAAAAAGAATAAGTACTTTCAAGCTAGTCATGGTGATACACACCTGTAATCCCAGTACTTGGAAGGCTGAAGCAGGAGGATCGCCAAGAGTTTGAGGCCAGCCTGGGCTACATAGTGAGACCCTGTCTTAAAAAAAAAAAAAAAGAATAAGCTGGAGAGAGAGAGAGAGAGAGAGAGAGAGAGAGATTGATTACTTTGTGCGTGTGTGAGATCTCTGTGCTGTCTGTTACAGATCAGATCTAGCCAATCATCAGAATTACCTGGGGAAATTGATTCAGATACCACTTTCTGAACTGCAGACCTCCAGACGTACTGGAAACTTAACATTGCAATGGAACCTAGCAATCTATAGGTTGCAAAAACTCTGCGGGTAATTCAGATGATCAAGTTTAACAAGTTACTGTACTGTTTAAGTGAGACAAAGATTTTCTTCAAAACTACTGCGACATCACACGTGAATCCAGAATCAGGTGGAGGCCTCACAGGTACCTTGTCACTGCTAGTCGCACTGGAGAGGAGGAAACTGCAGTGTCTGCCTGGATCCAGCCAGTCACATGAAAGGTGAGGCCTCCAGCACGGCAGCAGCACATGTGCTCACATGGCAACCTGAACAAAAGGTCTCTTTTTAAACCCTAATCTTGAAGAACTTTAAGGAAAAGAGGCTATTTGAAACAATTAAGTTATAATTAGGAAGTGGTGGTACGAACAGTTTCCCTTGCACATATAGCTGATATTTGGGGAAATTTAGCCTTTCAGATAGTGTGGCTGCATTGTAAAGAGTGGCTCTTAATTACTGAGTGGGGCTGCACTTAGGCTTTTAGGCTGAATCTCGTTTTCCACGTTGTCGCCCTCCCTCTAGAAGACAGGTGTCACCTTCAGCTGACAGGCTAAATTGTGCGTTGGTGGCTTCTGGCTCAAGATCAGGTTGATGTTGCTTAGCCAGCGTTATTCTTTTTAGCACACCAGTAGACTTCCTGCACGAGCTTGTACCTGTGTGTGTACAGCGACAACCCCTGACCCTTTGAAGGGTGCCGTTTCCGTGTTCCGAATCGCTGGAGCTTGGTAACAACAGTGCGTGGCAGGCGTTCTCGTCTCATTGATAAAGACCTGTAAGGGCGGACTTGTCCCAAGGATTTATGTGACAACTGAGATTAAATTTCTTTTTCTTTCTTTCTTTTTTTGCTCAAACTCAGGACCTTGCTCTTGGGAGGCAGGCGCGGTGCTCCTTTTTAAATTGCATTTTATTTTTACTTCCATTGTACACTGTTTATAAAGGGTATAGTGTGGTAGTCTGGTCCACATCCGCAGAGTGTTGATCAAGTCAGGCAGCATTTCCATTGATAAAGTTTCTTGCAGGGTTGTAAGGATGTTGGTCCATTCTCTTTGGCCTCCGCCTTGTGTTGGAGGTGTGGCTCCTGTTGTGCCTTTTCTCCCCCACTGATTGCTTTCAAGAGCTTCTCTCTCTCTCCTTTTTTTTTTTTTTTTTTTTTTTTTTTTTTTTTTG
>NW_022900914.1:6505153-6528580 GCF_012274545.1 Fukomys damarensis | reverse complement strand
TTTTTTTTTTTTTTTTTTTTTTTAAGATTTCTGTGGCTTCATTTGGAGTCTAGCAGGGACTTCATTAGAAAGCTATTTTATTTTGAAATTTTTTTTCTGGTTCTGGCGATTGAACTCAGGACCTTGCACTCGTGAGGCAGGCAGCAGCACCACTGAGCTAAATCCCAGCCTTGTTTTCATTCTTAACCATCATTTCCCCCAAACATTCCCCATCCTCGCTCTCTCTAGTTACATGTGTACTAGTCTGTCCCCTGGGTCTGGGCCCTCAGTCCCCAAGGCTGTTTGGCCTGCGCTTGTTTCTCCGTTTCCAGTTGCATCATTTCTGTTGATCTGACTTAAAGTTCACAGCAATCCACCATAAACTCACCCCGTGGCCTTTTCAGTTCAGTCTGTTTCAGATTAGAATTTGCATTTGGTTCTTTTTTATAGAGCCCAGTTCTCTGCTGAGATTCGCTATTGGCCTCTTATTAAGAATTTATTTTCCTGCCAGGCGTGGTGGCGCACACCTGTAATCCCAGCACTTGGGAGGCTGAGGCAGGAGGATCGCTGTGAGTTCGAGACCAGCCGGGCTACATAGTGAGTTCCAGGTCAGTCTCAACTACATAGTGAGACCCTGTCTGAAAAAAGAAATTATTTTTCTTTAATTCTTTAAACATATTCTCCTTTGCCACTTTTAAATATTTTAATAGCTTTGTTTAAAGTCTTTGCTAAGTACAACGTCTGAGCTACCTTGGGCTCACTTTCTATTGACTGCCAGTTTTCATACCTGTTGGTCGCATTTTGTTGTTTCTTTGTATGAATAAGTGTTGGACTGAGCACCAGACTTGTGGATAATACATTTTTTTTCACTGTGACTATTTTTAAGCAAACATTTATTGGTGCATTTAAGTATACAGAATAATAACTCATCATAGGGAATTTGCACCCATACACAATACGTCTTGCTTCTTTTTTCCCGTTTCCCTCCCCTCTTGTGACCCCTCTTCTTCTCCTTATTTACAAAAGCTTTGTTTCCATTTTTCCTTCTGTTCTCTTTCTTCTCATTCCTTTTTTCCTTTCCCCCTCCCCTCTCCATGTTTCCCTTCTCATTAGAATATTTTCTGGCCATTTCCCAATGTGCATTATACATTTGGTCCTTATTTCCACTTTAGTTTTCTCACACCACAGAAACAATGCTGCATTTAATTGTGTGTCCAATTTAACTCACTTAAGAGCATGGTTTCATGAGCTGGGCATGGTGGCGCACGCCTGTAATCCCAGCACTTAGGAGGCTGAGGCAGGAGGATCACTGTGAGTTCGAGACCAGCCTGGGATACATAGTGAGTTCCAGGTCCATCTCAACTACATAGTGAGACCCTATCTCAAAAAACAAAACAACAACAACAACAAAAAAATCCTACAACAGTATGGTTTCAGGCTGCATCCATTTAGCTAGAAATGTCTCAAGCTTACCCTTCTTTATGACAGAGTAGTACTCCACTGTATTAAAAAAAAACCCACATCTTCTTTATCCATCATTGGTTGATGGGCAGTTGGGCTGTTTCCAAGATTTAGCTATTACAAACTGTGCTGCTAAAAACATGGGTGAGCATATATTGCTCTGATATGATGCTTTTAATTCTTTTGGGACAGTACCAAGGACGGAAATAACTGGGTTGAATAGGATCTCTAGTTCTAGTGTTTTTAGGTGCAGTTCCACACTGACTTGCACAGTGGTTTCACCAGCCTACACTCAAGGGTTCCTTTCCCACACAGCCCAGCTAGCATTTACTTACTGTTGGTCGATTTCTTGGTAGCAGCCGTTCTTTCTGGAGAGAGATGGAACCTCAGCGTTGCTGATAATACATCTTAGAAACCCTGGGTTTCTTTCATCTTCCTCAGACAAATGTTGACTCTTGTTTGAGCAGGCAGTTCAGCCATCATCAGATCACAGTGAACACAGCCAGGCTTCGTTCATGCTTTACTGGAAAGGATCTGGAGGAAGCCCGTAGTGCTTGCCAGGCCCTTCTAATGGAGAGATTCTGTGCTCACATTGTGTCTGTCTTACAGATCCATTCAGCTCTTGGCTTCTGGTGTGTTAGGCTGCCTCTGTCTCCTAAGGCGTAGCCTTCTCTGGGGCCAATGCTAGCAGTGTTATGAGGTATAAAGCCAACCTCTCCGCTCTGTAAGAGCAACTCTGGCCCTGGCATGCAGGACCTCTGGCACATTGGCTCTGTTATCTGCTCAATAGAAGCTGCTGTCTGCTAATTGCCCTCCGTGCATGGGCGGCCGGGCCTTCAGCTCAGACTCTAGAGGACCCTGCAAGTGCTCGGGGCCAGCTGCACCCGCTCCCTCCTCACACCACCTGCTCGCATGGGCAGAGGTGGCCTCCAGGTGTGGGCGCGGTGGCTGGGGCTGACCTCTCGGAGTGGCTCGCGCTTGCTGTTATCCACTGCGTGCAAATAGTCGCCTCATATATGCATCCAGTTTCACCACACTGTCTTGTCTGGAACTCCCACGTGAATGTAAACATGCTTTTGACCTTACTCCAGTGTTCTTATTATCAAAACCAGCTTGATGTCAGAAGTGAAGACTGACGCTCCCACAGGTCTGTGAGTAGTTACATTTCAGGTTAGCTCTACTGACGCGCACTGCTAGGACACATGGGCAAACTCCGTTGGGGGGCTTTTGTTCTTTCAGATAAATCTTGGATACAACTAACACATGAATTCCTCTCTTTAACAAAAAGCTGTCAAGAAGAGTAGAATAACACTGTTCTGTAAGTAAGCGCTTAGAAGTGCCTTCCTGCTGGCTCCATTTTAATAAATGTTTTATTTCTTACCCATTTAATAGATGTTTTTGTCAGGGAGGAACTTGGCTCTGTCTGACTGACATTGTTAACAGATGGGGTCATGTTAAACCAAGGTGACACTTCCTTTGTCTGTCTCCAGTGACTTTTCCTTGGTGCCCTTCAGATGTCAAGGGTTCTCGTGAGGTTACTGAGTTGATTAGCTATTATAGGAAATAAGAGGGGCCTGGGATTTAGCTCAGTGGCACAGTGCATGCTTCGCAAATGCAAGGTCCTGAGTTTGATCCCCAGTACCACAAGAAAAAAACAAACACAAACAAACAGAGTTCCTGGAAATAAGAAAAAAGAGTTAGCTAGGCATGGTGGCTCATGGTTGTAATCCTAGCACTTGGAAGGCTGAGGCAGGAGAATTGAGTTCGAGGTCAGCCTGGACTACACAGAGCCTGTCTCAAAAAAAAAAAAAAGTTTAAAATACATTTGTAAGAAGATAATAGGAGCTATGGAATAATCTAAAAACAAAATTGTAAGAAGAGATGTGTCAGTTAAGAGCAGCTATAGTGTATTAAATGTAGTTTTTAGTAATAATGGCGAACAGAGCATGAAACATGCAGAATTGAAAAATAGCTTTACTTTAAAAAATCATGAAAGTGCACAAAGAATATGAAACAGGCACAAAAAGAAAAGGCCATAAGTATATGAAAAGATACAGTTAAAGAAATATAAGCTAAAATTGTGAGATACTTATCAGATTGGCAATAATTAAAACAGTGCTCAGTGGGAATAAGGGTGTGGAGAAATAGGTTCTCTTATATACAGGATTGGGAATATAAACTGGTACGGCCTAAGGCTGGGGATTTAGCTCAGTGGTGCTGCTGCCTGCCTCACAAGTGCAAGGTCCTGAGTGCAATCCCTGTTACCAAAAAAACCCAAAACAACAACAACAAAAAACTGGTACAGCCTTTCTGGATAGCAGTGCACACACACTCTTACTCTGCTTTTTAGAAATTTATCCTGAAGCAAGGAGGAACGGCAGGCCTTTGAGAAGGAGAGTGGACAGGCAGACTCAGTGTTAAGGGATAAAGAGCTCATCTACCGCCAGCCCCCAGGTCCCTGAGTGTGCTCAGTTTCACTGAATCCGTGTTCCCACCCATAAAAGGAAATTTGTGGATAGGCTGATTGCTAACACTCTCTAAGATTCTATGAGTTAAACTTTTTCTTTTGTAAGCATTATCTCCACAACTATGAAGAAATGTAGATACTTAAAAATATTTTGGTAGCCAAGAGACTGGGACCAGCTGGCTTGTCCAAGACCACACAATGGTTAAGTAAATGATGGTACAGCCACACGGTAAAATACTGAAGTCATTAAATAAAACAGAGGTCTCCAAATGGAGCTATAGAAAGGTTCCAAGATATATTATTATGTGGGGAAAAAAAAGCAAGCTGCTAAGCAGTATGCTTGATGTGATCTCTTGTGTGTTTATAGAGTACAGATGTGTGTATGAAATGTTATACTGGTAGCAAATTTTTCTGGAAGGATACTCAAAAAAATGTTAATGGTTATCTGAAGGAGAAATATGTGGAAGATAGGGAGACATCGTTTTATTTCACAGTTCACCATCTGAACCCCCTAACAGTCTCCATCTATTACTTTTTAACCTCAAGTATGATTACTTGAGAGCAGGATTATAAGCCATTTTAATGTCATTCCTTATACCTTTTTCTATTAAAATATATTAATATATTTTAAAATAGAGTAAAAGGAAGGAAATCTTCCAAAGTATGTATTTGATTAATTAATGACCTTCAGGTTACTGGAATATGCTAGAAGCCGTTCAGTTGGTGCTTCAGAAGATCCCTCTTTCCTCACAGTCTGCCCCGTGCTGGGCTCTTTTCTTCTTGCAGACCTTTTATGTATCCATAGTCGATTTATGTGAAAATGTCGGGAAACACCCTACCACAAACAGCAGCACTAGCTTCACCAAAGAGCAAGCGGACACCATTCGCAGAATTCGAAATAGCAAAGACAGTTGGGACATGCTGGGCATCAAACTGGGGGCCTCACGGTAAGCAGTGCACCCAAGTGTTTAGAGCCGAGTGCTGACGCAGAGGAGGACTCGGTACCAGTGTTACAGTGCCATCTAACTTCCTTTACCTGGCTAGAAACATCAGGGTGTGTGAAACAGATTCTGTAATGACTACTTGGCTGGGTTAACTAAATACCAAAGATACAAAACAGAAAGCACAGTGCCTGCTAAGAGAACAAACCTTGGAACTAATGTAACCTAAAAAAAAAAATGAACTTACAAAAGAAAAATTTTAACTCATAGAATCTTAGAGAGTGTTAGCAATCAGCCTATCCACAAATTTCCTTTTATGGGTGGGAACACGGATTCAGTGAAACTAAGCACACTCAGGGACCTGGGGGCTGGCAGTAGATGGGCTCTTCATCCCTTAACACTGTGTCTGCCTGTCCACTCTCCTTCTCAAAGGCCTGCCGTTCCTCATCTGTGCATGTATTTTGTTTTAGCCAAAATACTTATTCAGGAAGAAAAGAAATGTACTTCCTGTTCTTCGTTGCTTATACAAAAATAAATGCTACCCAGTACGATAATACAACTCAGGGATACACTTCCGCCTTTGCTGCACGTAGTATAGCTGCAGGGCCCTTGTTCTGCACCCAGTGCCAGTTTGTCTGTCACAAGTTACCCACTATTGTCGCTCACACCAGGCTTTTTTATTGTTTTGCTTTCCTTTTATTGTTTTTCCTCCTTAGCCACTGCATTATCCCTGTGCTCCTCCCCAGCCCCCTTTACGAGCAGGCTTCTGGTCGGCGGGGGGGGCTTCCCTGGTACCCCAGGCCTGCCTTCCTTCCTTCCTTCGCAAAGGTTTGCTCAGTGCCTGCTTGTTTTCATCTGATCATTCCTTCACGTCCTTCAAGTCTCCATACTTGCTTTGCATTATATTCTATTCTTTCTGTTTCTCTGTGACCTATTATTTATTTGGTGGTCCTGTCTTTGAGAAAAGGGGATGTGCTTACTGCCTGTGCTGATTACTGCATCCTGATGGTGAGGCGGGCTGCCGCTGACCTGTTAGTGACTAGCGCTGGCTCTCTCTTAGGGAGGAAGTCAATAAAGCCTATCGGAAACTCGCTGTGCTTCTCCACCCCGACAAGTGTGTGGCACCCGGTAGCGAAGATGCCTTCAAAGCAGTTGTGAACGCCCGGACAGCCCTGCTGAAGAGCATCAAGTAGGGGACCAGGGACAGCGAGCTGGGACGCAAGTGTACACTGCCTTCCCCGGGAGGCGGAGTAACCAGTGTGGGGTTTTCTTCACAAAATCTCACTGCTCTGTTCACTCACGTGCTGTCATGTATGAACCAGTGACCCAGGGGCCTGTTAGCACCTCACAGCATTTTACAGCGAGGTGACCTGCATGTGTAGGAGGTGAGGGAACCAGGGGTCACCTGTGCGCCGCACCCCACGTCCCATTGTCATTCGTCGTAAGCCCTTCGACACTTCTCTCATGAAGGTCTACGTGGTTCCTAGAGAGAGGGAAGACAGTAGCAAGACCCTTTTTTCCCTTCTTTTTCTCCTTCTTTTTAAATTCATCATCAGAGAAACACAAGTAGGAGAGAAAATAGCAAAAACTAGTAGAGAACATCCCAGGGAACGGCCCCTGAGGGTCCAAAGTACTGTTCCTGTCGCTTGCTCCCTGTGTTGAGCGTTCTTTTGGTGGCCTTTTCACCATCTAGTGGACTTGGGCAGCCGTCTGAGGTTGGGAAGTGAAGCCGCACCTTTCTGAGTTGAGCAGCCCTTCTGTGGCATTTGCTCTGTCCCCTCATCCAGCCATCAGGCGAGAGACCAGCCAGTCCTAAGGGAAAGGCAGTGACACCAACGGATGCTGGTGCCAGTGCCAGTGCTGGTGCCGCTGCTCGTCCTGCCCGTCTGGACCTGCGCGAGGCCTTCCCCTGCCCCGGAAGCGGGCGCTGGCAGCCCTGCGCACCTGGGCACGAGTCTGAGCGCGGGGTGGAAGTGCTTGGGGCTCGCCTGGTGACGCCCACACAGGCCCAGGGCAAGGCCAGCCTAGTAGGTGCGTTTGGGGCCTGGAGATCCTGTTGGAGGCCTGGCCTTTTTCATTCTGAGGCAGGAGGGAGAGACAGGTTCCCCCCGAGCGAGCCCAGCCTCCTCCCCTTCACTTACCCATTTCTCCCTTCCTCCTTTACCCTCTTTGTTTTTTCTTTTCTTTTTTAAGAAACCTCACGTGTGCCATCAGGTCTCCTAGATTCACTGGCTTCCAGCCATGACTCCTGGTTGACCAGAGAGTGGAGACTTTCTAAGCCTCGTATGGGTCTGAATCTCGGTAATTTCTGCTTGGGCTCCAAATTTCTAAATAGTCATAATTTTGAACGACAGGTTATGAAAACTACTTTCACATAGAGAAATACATCCTGTGCCATAGTCTCCTCCTCAGGCTGCAGGGGTGGGTGAGGATCAGTGTGAGGACTGACATTTCTCACCACGCGCAGAGCCGTCTCATTACGTGACTCAGTGCATCATCGTGGTCTTCGTGTTACTCATATTTTTCGCTGCAACCACTTGTACTTATTGGAGCTTTGAAGTATATAAGATGTTGCTGTCTGTGAATTTTAAACAGCTAGCCCATATTGATTGCCAAGGAGCCTATACTGTATTACCTAAGAAGAAGAGTCCCTTTCTTCCAACCAGGCCACACTGCAGTCTGCGGCCTTTCCACCTCGCCCAAAGCCACGCCCCTCCTATGGCTGCACAGAGGTTGTTGTCAGAAACCAGAGCATTGTTTTTATTTTTGTTTTTTGTGGTGCTAGGGGTTGAGGCCGTGGCTCTGTGCCTCCTAGGCAAGTACTTAACCAGTAAGCTACATCTCCAGCCCCAGGTCATTGCTTTGTAATAGGAGTTTTCATCTGGGTGATAATCAAACATACTTTTTTTCTTAAAGATTGGAGACCTGATACATTGTTTTCTCATGGGATTTTCCCCTGGCCCTTCCACTAGCATCAGGGACCGCAGAGCTCCACCCCGAGTTCTGGACCCTAGGCTTGCTGAAGCCCACCCTCTTGCTTGAGGTGCTCCAACGTCGGTCGGCTCTTGGAGCAGGTGTAGGAGTCAGTGAGGGAGGGCAGGGGTCCTACGCAGCGGGGTCTCCCCACACTGACTGCAGAGCCCACGGAGCGCGGGCCTGTGTGCAGCTGGTGCCAGTGTTCGTCACGGTGATTAGACGCTCAGCCACTCACCTCAGTCAGCTGCAGTACGTTGTTCAGATGAGCAGCTGTGGCACAGAGAATCTTCTAGAGCTCCCATTCGCATCCTCAGGAGTGAGTTGTCAAAGTATAACTTTGGCTTGATTCTTGAGTCGCGGGACTCAGTTTCCAGCACCTTCATTATAAGCGTGCAGGATGGCCCTGCTATACTCATAGATGCGGAAGTATTAACATGAGAAAGTTAAGCCTCCAGGTCCTAGACATTATCTGATTTTCCTAATACTTCAAGCAGACCATTAAGAAATAGCAAAGCCTGATTTGCAGTGAAAAGGTCCTTTGGTACTAACTTCATGCAAAACTTTACCGATCTCTATGCATTAACTTAAATTCTTGGTGCAGACTTGTGCTTTGTAGTTCAGTCTTATCAAAAATTCTCCAGCAAGTTAGGATTTCAAAAATACACTGGTGAGAATCACAAGGAGCAGAATACTTTCAGTGGCTAAAAAGCGTTGTATAAAGAATCTTGTTTTTCAAGAAAGAATGAAACGTTTAAACAGCTATTATTAACAAAAGCCTATGTCTTCCACATCTGAGTCACCAAGAAGTAACACGTTTTAAACTTGTTAGAAATCCCCGGAGGCATTTTCAGCTTCATCTTCCAACCTCCCTAAGCACTTTAAAATACTTCCTCCTCCCATTTGTCTGTTCGCCTCTCAACTGTCAGTATTTCTTCTTTTAGCACTGTCATTTTATTTCTTCGTATAAATGTGTCTTCAGGTTTATTTGCCTGTTAATTTAAAAGTCCAGACTTGGGAGGCCTCGTGTTGCTACCCAAGGTAAACTGCGAGACTTCTACAGCTTGCACACCATTTTAAGGCTTGTATTTATCTCAGGAAACTTACTCTAGTATCTGCTCATGTGTTGCATTCCCAAGTGGTAAAGCTTTGCTTGTGCCTGTGCACTAGTACCTAATTCACTTTTACTTAAATGAGCCATAGAGAAGGCAGCCGAATGTCTGAAAGGTCACCAGAGCGAACCAGCGGCACCTGTGCTGAGTTAGTAACGTGGTGATCTACGGAGCGGAGGCAGAGCCACAGGCGAGGGAGGGGTTCCTGTCTCACCTCCGAAAGTGGGAGCCGGGGCTGGATGCAGCTGCCTCTGACAGCCACGGTGCCCGCTCGCCTGGAAGCTCGGTAGTCCTGTCCCAGCACCACTGCTCCCTGCTGCGCTCACTCCGAGGGTGCCACTGCTTTCATAAAACTTCTGCAAATGAATTTAGATGCGGAGGAGAGCTAACTTCCATTGCAAGATTGCAAAGTGAAGAAGGAGTTTGTCCTTCTTACACTTGGTGTGGAGCACAATTTTAAGACACAGTTAATGCTGTTTGGACGTTGATTTTTTTCCATTGACATCGCTGGAGAAGACAGAAGCTTTCACTTGTGATGTGGAAACATTAGGCTGTGTCTGACAAGCAGCATGGCGCCTCTTCCCGGGAGCCCTTCCGGCACTGATGGCTCCCGGGCCTGCTCCCCCTCTGACCGCCAGTGCATCTTTCAATAAACTCTTTGCTCTTACAAGGTAATTTACATACCTGCTTTCTGTTGAAATAACTAAAGTGTTGAGTCTGTGAGTTGTTTATGTCTTGTATACAGAGTGCCATACGTATTTAAGTTGTGTATTTTTATAAAGTAAAGCCAGGTATCATACATGCGTAGAGCTGCATTTATTTGTGTTATCCGGTACTGTTGGAGGCGGTGGGGGAGGAGGCACCGAGGAGAATGTGTTGCCAGGGAGAGCCTTGGGGCTGGCTGTCGGTCCCCAGGTGCTTCCTCTCTGGCTGTTTCGCTCTCTGCATCCTGGCTGCCATGAGGTCAGCAGCTTTCCTGTGCCACGCCCTGCCTTGGCGTGGCCTGAAGCAGTGGAGCCAGTCAGTTACCTATGGGCTGAACCTCCAAAACCATGAGCCAACATAGATCTCGCCTCCTCTAAGTGGATTTACATCGGGTGTTTGACGTAGCACACGGAAAGCTAACTGACACAGTGCAGGCTAGGGGCTGGGGCGCAGCCAGTAGAGGAAGGGTACAGAGCACGCACAAGGCCCTGGGTTTGAGCCCCAGCAATAGAAACAACCGAAAGAGGAGGTGGGGGAGGGAAAGGAGAGAAATAAGGAGGAGGGAGGGAAGAAAATAAGCAGACTATTATAATAATTCACTTAACTGATCTGTGGACCACCAGAACCCTAAGTCAAGACTGTGTTTACCCTCAAATTTGATGTTTTTGACACCGGGAACATTTGGTGCTTATGAGGGGGTTTTCCTGTGTTGCCTAGGATGATGTCAAACTCGTGAGCTCACCCAGTCCTCCTGCTTCAACTTCCTGAGATTGTAGGCGTTCATCACCACACCTGACCAAGAATTCGAATGTTTTGTAGGGCCAGTCCACAAGAAGCCAGAGCTTTCTCTGTTTTTGTTTTTGTTTGTTTTGTTTTTGAGACAGGGACTTGCTTTGTAGTCTAGGCAGGCCTCAAACTCACAGTAACTCTCCTGCCTCAGTGTCCGAGTGCTGGGATTATGGGTGAGCACCACCACACCCGGTCTCTACTTTTCATTTTTTTGTCAGGTATCGACATGGCCAGCATCCATCTCATCTGAGAAGGACGCACCCCTTTTTTGGGGAACTGCTCCATCTTCTCCATCCTGCTGATGTGTTCCAAAGGGGAGGCATATCCCGAATCTCCCAACTCTCCTGTGACCCGTCCTTCCTTCCTGGTCACAGCACTCAGTGCAAGGGACAGGAGTGACCTTGGCTCAGCCCATCAGTGTCTCCCTCTGGGCTCTAACTGAGCTAAGAAGACAGGAGTCCTGCGAACACCGCTACCCAGATTCCAGCTTCACGGGGAAACTGCAGGAATAAAGCAGACAGGCAGAGTCTTTCCTTCTAGTCCTGAGTCACATCATCCACCCCAGAATAAAAGAATATTAGGAAATAACAGCTACCTCTTTTTGTTGGTACACCTTAACCCTTTTATGTATTTTTATTTTGAGACAGTTTGCTAAGTTGCCTACGTAGGGCTTGAACTTGCAGTTCCTCCTGCCTCAGCCTCCCAGAGAAGTAAGATCAAAGATTTTTAGCAAGAACGAGAAAGCTGTAGTCTGTAGACTAGCATAATATTTGATAAGTATAATAGGTAATATACAGTAAAATATAGCCAATTGCTTGTCATCTACTGCAATCTGGCTGTGTTTTAACCACTAATTAGTTGTAAGTGGAAAATAGAAAATAGGTTTATTTACTTTGTTTCAAGATCAATTTCAGATGCAAAATTACATCTGGCTTTTTAGTTTC
This sequence comes from Fukomys damarensis, assembly GCF_012274545.1. NCBI lineage: Eukaryota > Metazoa > Chordata > Mammalia > Rodentia > Bathyergidae > Fukomys > Fukomys damarensis. The sequence goes on along the minus strand of NW_022900914.1, from coordinate 6,517,209 downwards.
TAGTTGCTCCATTGCCTGTCGGGATCACCTTCAGTTTCCTAAATTTCTAATTAAATTTGATTGTTAAAATATTCATTTACCAGTCGGGCGTGGTGGTGCACACCTGTAGTCCCAGCACTCAGGAGGCTGAGGCAGGAGGATCGCTGTGAGTTCAAGACCAGCCTGAGCTACATAGTGAGTTCCAGGTCAGACTCAACTATATAGTGAGAACCCTATCTCAAAAAAACAAAAGATAAATAAAATTATTTACCACGTGTGTGTGTATGGATCTATGAGATGCTGGGGATGGAGGCCAGGACCTTACATATGCTGGGCAGAGGCACTGCCAGTGAGCTACTTGGCCCTTTTTATATTTTATTTTGAGGCAGGAGGGTCCCACTAAGTTGTTCGCGATAGCCTTGAACTTGGGACCCTCTTGGCCCAGCCTTCCAAGTAGCCAGGATTACACGCATGTACCACCTGCCCAGCTCACAGTCTGCTTATTTATGGAGCCCCTACTGTATGCATGCACTGGAGGTAGAGCGGAGTCCAGAGCCAACCAAAGCCCTTACCGTACAGAGCTTACATTCCAGTGTCATTTAGTTTTTGATTCTAAAGTTTTGAAGAAAATTTCTCTCTTCTTCCTCTTCCTTTTCTTCCTCCTCCTCCTCCTCTTCCTCTGCCTTCTTTTTCTTCTTTTTGAGACACTGGACATTGAGGCCGGGACGGTCGCCCTGAGTCCCAGCCCCAGCCCTATTCACTCACTGACTTACTCCTCACAAAGTCGCTGGATTGCCCCAGGTGGGGCTTGAACTTGCGATCCTCCTCACCCTCCCAGAGTGCTGCGATGCAGGCGTCACCGCCTCGCCTGGCTGTTAATTGATGTTTCAGTCACAAATTGAAAATATCTTAGGTCAAAAAGGCACCCCGGCGCCTAGCCCACCGGCAACACCGCGACGGTGTCGCTTGTTGCTCGCTCCACGCGCAGAACGACGGCGCGTGACTTGCTGCGCGGGGGACCCGGGTGCACACAGGAGGCTGGGGTTTTGTGCGGCCCCGGGTTCCGCTCCTCGGGGTGCAGAACACGGCCAGCGCCGGACCACCGTGCCCGCGGGGGGGGACGGGCGCCATCAAATCCCCTCCCGGAGGGTCCCGGAGAATCCATGGACTGCGGGTGCAGAGCGCTGGCGTCAGACTTCACTTCTGCGGCCGGCTGAGCCCCGCGTCGGGGTGGACAAGCGCGTGAGGGCGGGTGAAGTCGGGAGGAGCTCAGAGCAGGTTTCCCATCAGGTTCAAAGCGTCCAGGTTGTGCCCAAGCCAGGAGGGAGTTAACACGAAGCTCAAGGGTTTAGAATACAGGATGTGCTGCGTCTGTGTTAATGGGTTTCGGTTTCTTTTTTAACCCCTTTGGCTGGGGATTGAACCTGGGGCCTTGTGCTTCATGTACTCTACCCTGAGCTGCATCCTCAATCCTTTTTATTTTATTTTTGTGATAGAATAAGCATCTTTATTTATTCTTTTTTATTTTATTTTTTGAAACAGAGATTTGCTAAATTGTCCAGCCTGAGCTTGAACTCAAGATTCTCCTGCCTCAGCCTTCTGAATAGCCAGAATTACAGATATGCACCACCACACCCAGCTAGTCTTTTTTTTTTTTTTTTTTTTTTTTTTAAATACAAATTTGCTTTTTTTTTGGTTCAGGGATCAAACTTGCGCTTGCAAGGAGGGCAACAGAACCACTGAGCTAAATCCCCAGCCCTTGAATACAAATTTGAACAAACATAGAACTTCTGATGCCACCTGAATGGCTTGAAAGTGATGTCAGCAACTGAAGGATAAATATTCTAAAAACTACTGTAGTGGGAAAACATTAATGTGAAAACAGGGAGAGATGGGACCCTAAGGGTTTTATTTCTGGGTGATTTTCATGTCTCTGTTTCAGTAGAACCCAAGAAGCTGTAAAATGGCTGTTCCCTCCCCACCCCCAGGGCCAGCCTGGTACAGGGCAGAGGTGGCTTCTGGACACCAAGCCGAGGTATGACTGTTGGTGAGTGTGATTTAGGGTTGGATGGGGAAGAGTCATCTGTGAGTCTATGCTGAGTTTTCCCAATGATGTCAACTGCTTTTCATCATTGGAAAAACATATGAAACAAAAATTAAACATAGCACCAATTAAAAAAAAGAAAAAGACTTCACTCTGGAGCTGTTTCAGGGACCTGTGCAATACAGTGGCTCTAGGCTGTAATTAAACCTTGCTTTACATTAGTATAAACTCCAAACTAAGGGGAAAAGCTTTAGCCACTTAAAAGTTGTTTGGAACTCAGACTACCAATCAACGCATTCTGGCTGGAGTTTCAAGCCCACTGGATACCATTACAGATCAATAAATCAGTTTTTTTCTACAGACCACTGCTTTATGAAAAAAAATTTTTTTTTTGGTACTGGGATTGAACTCAGGACCTTGCACTTGTGAGGCAGGCAGCGGAACCACTGAGCTAAATCTTCAGTGAAATCTTACAAAGCCAAAGAACTAGGTCCTCCAGACCTCTTCCACGTAATTCTACTGCCACACCCCCACTAAAAAAAAGGGAAGAGAAAAAAATTGATGTTAACATTTAGTGAATTAGGCTCCTCTGAAAGTTCCCAACAATAGGCATTGTTGAATGTCTCCCCTTTATTTTTTCATCAAAAGAAAACCTGAACTACTTTTTCAACGTCTTGTTTTTGCTGCTCTTTTTTTCTTAAACCTCAAGTTCTTACTCCATGCACTTCTGAGTATGGCTGCTCAGTTTTACAAAGGTGGATGCTGTCATGGCTTGGAAACTTTTCCCGGCAAGTCCACTAGACTCAGATGGTCAGTCGTTCTTCACCCCTGTAAAATGGGGTCATCTTGGCCACCAAGCCCATGTGTACTGTGAGGGTGAAAATTGACCTTGTACGGTAAGTCCGTGGCTCAAGGTCAAAGCGATCCATGCCAGCTCCTCCTGTGCACCCTCCGCGGTCCTCCCTCCCCAGGGGACCTCTCTCCTCTGTCCACTAGTTGGTGTTTTCCCTGGTGTCCCTGGCTGCCGGCCAGTGGGTCCCACCTGATGCACATCCACTGCAGTTCCTCCAAGGCCCCTGGTTCATGATCCAAACACCCATCCTCCCAGCAGCTTGGCCGGGCCTCTCCTGCTCTGCTCCTGGTCCTCCTAGCACCTCTGTGCCCTGCCCAGCTGGCCCTGAGGCCCGGTGCTCAGATCCCTTTGAGCCTTGGCCACTGCAAGGCTCTGGTTTACTCCAGGGTTTCCATGGAAGTAGGACCACCCAGTCCCCCGGCAACCCCCCAGGTCTCTGTCAGGCACTGGGCGTCTCTGGCCACCTGGGAGGAGGACGAGGAAGCCCCGCGTTGTAGCTGTTGTTTGGTTCCTGTGGACTGAGTGTTCCCACCTGGGGAGGTTCAGGCTGGAAGCTGAAGGCTGTCATAAGTGAAGGCTGCCGTGTCCCCGGGCCTCGGAGGGTGCCTGAGTCAGAGTAGGGTTTCTACAGATCCAACTACGGTGGTGCTTTTGGGAGGATGTCATCCCGGATTAGAGTGTGCCCTAAGCCCGTGCAGTTCCTTAGAAAACAACGGGAGAGACGGAGGGGGACCAGAGAGCCGAGAAGGCAGAGCAGAGGTGGGGCAGAGCCTGGGGTTATTGTGGTCCCCCAAAGTTTCAGCTTTGTGAGATTTTCAGATTTTCAGATCAGGGCCGTTCAGTCTGCCATTTGCCTGGCATCCTGTAAGACCCAGAGTCTCATTCCCACTCCACCAAGCGTGAACAGCTGAAAAGGCCTCCACGATGGTGGGTCCTAAAACCCAGCGACGCTCCCGGAGCTCGACAAGCAGCGAGAAACCCAGGAAGGAGCACACCAGGCAGGTGAGTAAACAGACCTTTATTAGTCTGGCCAGACGGCACTCTCAGAACCAAGTAGCTCAGAGAGGCAGCTGCTCAGGGGCTGAGGTAGTTTTATAGGGTTTTTCTAAACAAAAAAGTTCGAACATAGGTCAGGGCATTTACAGAACTACCAGAGGACAAGATTCCAAACGTACTGCTTATCTTATGCAGGAAACATGCTATGGTCACCTCTTGTCATACCTTTTGTCCCTGGGCGGCTGTGTAAGTTAGCAATTACCATATGAAGAAGCACAGTCTCTGGCCTATTACCCTCCTCTTCCTTCTCCTCCTCCTCTGACATTGTCTGGACTCCTCTGCTGCCCAGTAGGTAAACTTGGATGGGCAGGCACACGCATGATAAAGGCATGGTGAGCAGATGGATGGATAGACGGATGGATGGATGGACAGATGGAAGGCTCTCTTGATGAGCTGAGGGGTGTATGTGAACCCCTAGACCATGTGATTCCCAAATGTAAATGGAAAAAGTCACAGAATACAACAGGACACATGTAAAAGGGGAGATGAAAGTAAGAAAATTGAGCCAAGCTTGATGGTACACCAAGTGCTGTAATGCCAGCACTCTGGGAGGCTGAGGCAGGAGGGTCACAAAATCAAGTCCAATCTGGGCAGTTTAGGGATTGAGGCCCTGTCTCAGATAAAAAAAATAAGAAAAAGTTGGGGATGTAGATCAGGGCGAAGGCTTTGGGTTTGATTTCTAATACTTCAAAAAAAAAGCATGGGTACTTTCAGCACTGAAGTACAGTGCTCATTAGACAGTCAAACCCTGCTATAATTTTCTCAGCGAAATGTATCTAAATGCTTCTCTTGGAAAACGATGAGAAAGTTGGCATTGCCCCCAGATTCGAGAACCCAGAGCCAGGCTGTGGATGGCTTGTCTGATAGCTATTTGCTGCGGGTATCCTAATCTTGTCCAGGTGTCTGTCCCTCCACAATATGGCTCAGGGGTAAATCACGGATGATTGAAGTCACCTGGTCCTTGTTCTAAAGCCAGTGGTTAATTTGGAAGTGGGTATGTGCTCCTACTCTAGTTGAGAAGATAGAATAGATATTCTTCTAGGGCGCTTCTGAGAAAGAATTCTATACTCCTGAAAGGGAGGAATGAAAAGAAAATGTTTCCCCTCTTCTGCTGAACGACGTCATATCCACATGTGATGCTGGAACCGTGACAGCCGTCTTACAACCGTGAAGAAAGTGAGCTTGTGTTGGCAAAGCCAATTCTCTGAGGATGGCAGGGAAGAAAATGCCAAGTACATGGACCTTAAAGACATTATTGAGGGCTGGGGATTTAGCTCAGTGGTGCCACCACCTGCCTTGTATGCATAAGGACCCAAGTTCCATTCACCGCTACCAAAAAATAAAAAAAATAAAAAAAGTTATCATTGAGCCACTGGAATAACAAACCTTAGACCTGCCCTACCCAAACACTGCTTGTTACAGAGGTACTATATTTTCTCTACTACTTAAGCCAAAATTGAGTTTTAATATTGAGCTTGGAGTAATTTAAGATGGAATCATGCCAACAACTATAATACAATCCAGGTGTCACCCTGGGACAGATGCCTATAAACTTCATCATGTGTAATTTATATTAAAGAAAAGTTTTGTGTGTTTCATTTCATCTATCCATTCCTCCATCTAGCATTTATTAAGTGCCTTTTCTGTGCTGGTCACTCTGCTACACTGTGAGATTTAAAAAGAAAGTGTGAGTATCAATTTATAGCTAACATCTTTAAATGCAATTATCTTTAGTTGAAAGCACATTGGGACTTATATGATATTTTAAAGAAAAAAAAAAACAAGTTCTGCGAGGCATGGTGATGCACACCTGTTATCCCAGCTATTTGGGAGGCTGAGGCAGGAGGAAAGTTTAAAATCAGCCTGAGAAACTTATAGAGACCCTGTCTCAAAATTTTTTAAAATTTAAAAGGGGTGGTGGTGGTGCGAATGTAGTTAAGTGTGAAGGCCCTGGGTTTAATCCCTAGAACCACAAAAACAAAAACAAAAATAAATAAAAACAAACTTTCTGAAGTGCTGGGGATGGCTCAGTGGAAGAGCATTGCCTAGTGTGTACCAGGCCATGTGTTCCGTCACCAGCGCACACACGCGCACGCACACACACGCACATACACACAGAGCCTTCCGTCACGAAAAGCCAGCGAGATCCTCCAAGCCTGCCCTGTCGGGGTGACGGGGTCTCCCTGCCGAGCCAGCGCGGGTGGGCGGAGTTGCAGGAGAACTGATGCAACTCAGGAGACCCTAAAGTGAGCAGAACGCGGCTTCCTGTCCAGAAGGACTCAACCCTGGCTGGTAGCGCGGGAACCTACCCAGAGCCCTCAGCCTCAGCCTTAGCCTCTGGCCGGGCCAATCGGCAGGTGTGGCCGCCAGCAGTCGGCAGAAAGGGGTGGTGGTGGGACAGGAACAGGATGGGAATGGGGAGGTCGGGACGCGACAGGACCAGGCACCCGTTCGGAAGGACTTCACTGAGGTGAGCTTTAATGGAGTGAAAAATATTTTTTTACATTAGAATAAAAGCCGTACTTTTTTTAAAAAGTGCATATTTATAACACTTTCTGAAAGTAGCTGGCCATGCCAGGCATCACCCACATGGCACAGAAACATTGGCAGGAAGGCCAGCAGGTAGCTCTTTTTCATTCACCACTACGTATGCAGCAATCAGCAAGAGGGGAAGCTGGGCATGGTGGCACACACCTGTAGTCACAGCACTTGGAGGCTGAATCAGGAGGATTGCTGTGAGATTGAAGACAGCCTGGGCTCCATAGTGTGGAGTTCAAGGCCAGTCTGAACTCCGTAGTGTGATCCTGTCTCCAAAACAAGAAGAAGCAAAGAGAGAGCCTGGTGTGGTGGTACAGGCAATCTAGGAGGCTGAGACAGGAAGATCACCCGTTTGACCCCAGCCAGGGTAAACTCAAGGACTTAGCAAGATCCTGTCTCAAAATTTAAAAAGAAAAGAAGGGCTGGGGATGTAGCTCAGGGAGAAAGCCCTGGGATCAAGCCCCAGTACTGGAAAAAAAGAGCAAGACTGAAACAATGCCAGGGTGAATGGTCTAACTGCTCTCTGCAGAGACACACGGCTGCACTCTGACGGCCAGCCCGTGCTGTGTCTTGGGAGAGCTCTTAGGGAGAACCCTTGGAGTGTTACTTAGCTCTGGACCACTGCCTTCTGCTGGAGAAGCTCCCCGTGTCATCTTGACAATCTCTTCCCTTTCCAAACCATCTTCTATCCTCTGAACATTAATCCTCTGAACTGATGTAGCTGCTTAGGATTGGCTCAAAAGAATCTCTAAAAATTCCAGTAAAATGTAAAGCTCAACTGTAGACTCTCACCTTTTTTTTTTTTTTTTTTTTTTTTTTTTTTTTTTGAGGGATCGAATTCAGGACCTTACATTTGCGAGGCAGGCGGTGGCACCACTGAGCTAAATCCTCAGCCCTTATTTTTCATTTTGAGACATGGCCCCACTAAGTCCCTGAGTTTGACCAGGCTGGGCTCGAACTTGTGATCATCCCTTCCTCCTAGAGTGCTAAGATCACAGTCCTTTTGGCTTTCTGTGACCTGGCCCCTTTCCGTTCCTTACTCCACTGTCCCTGAACAGCATACTTGACAGAGTTTACAGAATCTCCTCCTCCTCCTCTTTTCCAAGTTAATCATTTACTTTTCCTTGTTCTCTTCTTATTTCTATTTTATTTTATTTCTTTTATTTCATTGATTTGTAGTACTGGGGATAAAAGTCAGGAGCCCTGAGCTACATTCCTAGACCATTTTTTAGAAAATTTTTTGAGAAAAGTTTTTGCTGAGTTTCCCAGGCTGGGCTCAATGTATGTATGATCCTCCTGCCTCAGCCTCCCAGAGATCTGAGATGCTTCCATCTGTAGAATGGGCACGGGAATCGACTCACCTCAGGCGACTGTGGTGATGAGCAGACGAGGTGAGGAAGTGGCCTGGGACTCAATCGAGGAACATCCAGGACACTAAAGATTTGAGCGGAGTCTGAAGGCAGCCAAAAACCACATGTGAGTGTTTTCGAGGAAGTGACGTGGCTTGGATTGTGCTTCTAGGAGACAAACCAATGGCAGAAACGGGATCTGGAGAAAATCTGGAAGGGTGCCTGTGAACCTCCGGCATCAGCCCAGCGGCCTTTGCGGTGCAGTGGACCCGCCCTGTGAATGTGGAGCAGGGCACCCTGGAAGGAGCTGGTGAGCCACAGGCAGGAGAGTCCTGTTATAGCTTTCTCTGGCAGGGCAAGGCAGTGCATGCCTATAATCTCAGCTACTAGGGAGGCTGAGGCAGGAGGATCGCAAGAGAAAGGTCGGCTTGTGCAGTTTAACAAGACCCTATCACAAAATAAAAGTTTTTAAAGAAAAAAAATTAAGCAGAATGGATGTCTGGGAATAACTACCATACAGAGTCTCTGGGTTTTGGTGACCACCTGGTTCGCCTCGGGGTACTTGGGGTTGCCTGATCCCCAAAAGAAGAACCTCTATGACCAGAGGACAGAACCAGACTTTTAAAAACATTTTGGGAGTACTGGGGATTGAACCCAGTACACGTTAGGCAAGACCTTTGTCATGGAGCTACATCTTTTTCATTTTTAAATTTTTTGTGTGTGTGGAGTTGTTTTTTGAGACAAAGTATAGCTATATAATTCAGGCTGGCCTTGAACTATGTAGCCCAGGCTGGCTCTAACTCATGGAGATCCTCTTGCCTCAGCCTCCCAAGTTCTGGGATTATAGCTGTGTATCACCACATCCAGCTAGAGTTGGAGTTGTTTTTTACTTGTGATACAGGGAAGGAACCCAAGGCCTCATGCATTTAGTCAAATCCTCTCCCACTGAGTTACATCCCTATCCCTTTTTACTTTTTATTTTGAGACAGGGTCTCCCTATGTAGCCCAAGTGATCCTCTTGCCTCAGCCTCTTGAGTACCTGGGATTACAGCATGCCTGGCAGATTTTTTCATTCTTTTTTTTTTTTGTCAAGTATTTTTTGAGTCTATCAGAGGCCATCGCTTTGCAGACAAAGGTGAATAACAACTTTGTCCCAGGGCTCCACCTCCAGTGCGTGGAGGAGTAACAATAAACTGCAGCATGTGTTAAAATACGAGTACGAAAAATGTGCAGTTAGTGCCTATCCTAGTTCTTATGGCTGTCATAACAAACAAACAAACATGAACCGGATAGCCTTAAACAACTGAAATTTAGGGCCGAGGATTTAGCTCAGTGGTTCCACCACCTGTCTCGCAAGCACGAGGTCCCAAGTTCGATCCCCGGTACCAACAAAATAAAACACAACAAAAATTTGGCCAGGGATTTGGCATTGCACCTGCCTCACGAGCGCAAGGTCCTGAGTTCAATCTTGGGTACCAAAGGGGAAAAGCAAACAAACCAAAAACCAAACCAACAGAAATTTATTTCTTGACAGTCTGGAGGTCAGAAGTCTGCCATCTGTCTTGTCTGTGTGCCCTGTGGAAGGATATTTGTGGTCAGATGAGAGCCTGTCCAGGCAGTCCAGGAGGAGCCTGTCTCGGATCCTGTATGTGATCATACCTATGAAGACCTGTGTCCAGATGAGGTCTGTTCTCAGGTTCTTGGGATCTGGCTGTGGGTGTTGGATTTCAGGGGCTGCCGTCCGACCCCACACTGACCCCAGCTGCACAGGTCAGCGGCGTCTGAGTGCTTTGTAAGAATTAGTCCTTGTCACTCTGAAGACACAGTGAGGTGGGTTGTGCTGTTCCCTGGGGCCAGAGACAGCTGCTCCCCCAGACCGAGAAGACAGTGGCAGCCGCAGCTGTGGATTCCAGAAGACAGAGTAGGAGATGGGGTGGGAAGGCCCCAGGAAGTGTGGGGTGGAGGAAGCTTTAGACTTGCCCATGGGCAGCCCTTCCTCAGGGCCCCTTCACCTGGCCTCCGCGCTGGGCTCTCTCGGCCTCACTCCGGGGCATGGCGACCTTCCACGGGGAGAGCCAGTGGGGCCGCCCTCTGCTCCCGCCTGGGTCTGCGTCTGCATCTGCTCCGGATGCTCTACGCTCTCGCTGTTCTGAACTCTCTGCTCCTCTCTGCTCCCAGTCCCCGTCCCAGCCGGACTTGTTAGCAGCACTGCATTTCTATGGGGCGTCCGCCTGCGGGGACTTGGCTCCAGCTCTTTCCAGCGTGACGTTCCCTCCGAGGCCTCCGCATTACTCAGCGCTCCGGAGCGGGCACTCGTCCTCCGCCCTGAATTTACCCTCCGCAGCCCAGCCCTCGGTTTTCTGGGCTGGTGCAGAGTGACACGTGGGGAGGAGGCGCCAGGCCTCTAGGCTGTGGGGCTCTGCGGTCACTCAGAATGGGGCCCCCAGAGCCGGGCTTGCAGGGGTATCCCACGTGAGCCCAGCCTCTTCTCCAGGGGGCAAGGGCGAGTTGTCTCCTGTGCCTGAGCCCAGTGTCCTCGTCTGTAAAACGGGGATGCTGGCAGGAGAGCCCCTCAAAGCAACGCCTGGACACAGTGAGGTGCGGGGAGCCCCAGGCAGGGCTGCGGACCAGTTTGAGTCAGCGGACTCTGTGGTTAGTGCTTTTTTTTTTTTTTTTTTTTTTTTTTTGTACTGTGGCTTGAACCCAGGGCCTTTGCAATGAGCTCCATCCTCAGCCCTTTTTTTTTACTTTCTGTTTTGAGACAGGGTCTCACTAAGTTGCTCAGTTGTTGAACTGTGATCCTCCTGCCTCAGCCTCCAAGAGCAGTGGGATTACAGATGTGTGCCACCACACCCAGGGTGGCTAGTGCTTAACTGACATTATTTCAACAAGCTACTCCATTTCAAAGATCAGTTTCAGGGAACACAGCATGTGCTTCTTGCTCATGAGCAGACACCCACACCCAAAGGGACCGCCCCACCTGGGGAAAGCATGTGCTGGTGCCTGTGGTTGTGCTTCCCTGGTGCTGCTTCCCTCTTCCCACCTAAGAGGCCCAGAAATGCAGCCAGGGCAGTGAGCAGGGCCTCAGGGGGCAGATGTGGCACTCAACTGTCCCTGGAAGTCAGGAAAGAAAAGAGGCCTGCAGCTGCCTGCCTGAAAGGGCACGGTAGGTGCCACCCTCACTCATGAACACGCTTTCTGTGCAGATTTGTCAAGCACTCTGCCCACCCTACCCCTTTCTCCCCAGAGATAGGTCTCACTATGGTGCCCAGCTGGCTTCCATCTCCTGGGCCCAAGGGATCCTCCTGCCTCAGCCTCCTGAGCAGCTGAAACTACAGGTCTGTGCCATGTGCCCAGCTTGCCAACATTTTGGGCCCCATTCATCCTTCCAACAATGCTCCTGCCCAGGAGTTGGCACCATGCCACCACAAGGACGCCGAGGCTCACTGTCCCCAGTCCCCACCTGGCACGAAGGCCCGAGCACAGGCTCACTGCTGGCTCTTCCCGCCTCTCCTCCTGCCTCTGCTCCAAACCTCTGGCTGAGGGGCAGACTGGCCACTCCAGGGCAGGTGCCATATCCACCCAACCCACCTTTCTTCCGCTGTCTACATGGCAGGTACTCCTGGGACCGCTTGTTCCTTTCCCAGGGACCCACCTCAGCCTCCCACCGACAGACTAGAACCAGGGAGTGACTGCACCCGCTGGCCACCTGCAGCCAGCAGCGGAGGGCGCAGGGGAGGAACACAGCCCTCTTCCAGCTCGGGGAGTCCTGAGGCGCCTGCAGCGCTGAGCCCCTTGCCCCCAGCTGCGTCTGTCACAACTCCTGGTGTCCCGGCCCACAGCTTTCCCGAGCCACTCCCCAGTGAAACCAGCTGTGCAGTGCTGGTCTCAGGCAGGGCCTTCCTGTTGGCACCAGGGGAATTAATGCTCTTCTTTCCCCCCTTCACCTTCCCCCAGGACCAGAGTCTGCTCTGATCTATTGTTTGCTGGATCCAGGAGCCACCGTGTTCCCTGGGGGGCCAAGCCACTGTTATTTACCCAATAACAATTAATTCTCAGCAATCATCTCTAGTCTTGAACCAAACAAACAAAAAGGCACAGAAGCTGGGACTGGGTAGGGGTCAGGACCTTAGGCTTCTGTTTTCCTGTGGACATAAATGAAAGGGCAGGTCATAGGCAGCCCTTTGGGGCCCCTGTTCTTTTCTTTTTTTTTTTTTTTTTTTTTTTTTTTTTTTTT
>NW_022900914.1:6503183-6505032 GCF_012274545.1 Fukomys damarensis | reverse complement strand
CTCCCGAGTGTTGGGATTACAGGTATGCGCCACCACACCTGGCTGGGTCCCTTGTTCTTGGTGCATGTATGCTTGTGCACAAGTGTGTGTATTTTAAAGACAGATTTGCTCTATCTTTTGTTTACAAAAGCAAAGCCTGCCTGTTTTCCAGGTTACCAACACCTGCAATGGAAAGTGTGGAAGCCAAAAGCAAACTGCCCCCACAACCTCACCCTTTTCACTTGAGGGTAGTTTTTGTTTTTTGGTGGTGCTGGGGATTGAACCCAAGGCCTCATACATGCTAGATGAGCTGTCAGTAAGCTACCTCTTCAGCTCTGAGAATGGTCATCTTTAATTATCTTTGGGCTGAAACGTTTTAGGCATCAGAGAATTGAGTCCAGTTGGTTCCTTCAGGGAGAGCCAGAGCCCATTTCTCCCTAGGGTGCTCACTCTTCGCTCAGCAACGATGTGTTGAAGATCTGTGAGGCGCCAGGCGGTTGCTCTGAACTGACAGATGGCAGGGGAGTCCGGGTTCTCCTACTCAGCGCTGGCTCCCAGGGGAGCCCAGTAAGGGCCTGGAGCTTTCTCACTGCACTGGTTCCATTCACAAGGAAGGGCCCTGCCTGACCCAGGTGCAGAGCAGGGATGAGAAGGTGCTGCCCTCTTTCCTGTTCCTGGACCTGGTTGGGGGCTTCTGCCACCTGCACAGTACCACTTTTGGGCACAATTAGATCTTCCCCTCCCCACAAAAGGGTCCGTTTCAGACCCACTTGTGCAGAAGTCACCTCCAGTGGTGACCCCGCCTTTACGGGTGGGCATGGAGCCCTGCAGAACTGGCAGTGTCCTGAGGGTGGCGCTGGACAGCTCCTCTGGTCCCGCTGATGCCTGGATCTCAGCATGTGAGCTCCCGCACAGGTGCCCACAGTAGAAAGGGGGATCTTGGAGGGACAGTAGACTGGGGCTTTTGCCAAGGGGTTCCCTGGGCAGAATCTTCTCTTTTCATGAACCTAGTGGGAGGAGAGGCTGCAGCACAGGCTGTCACGGCCCTGCCAAGTAGGGCGTCCACAGAGAACCACAGGGGTTGGCATGTGTGCCAGGAAAGGGGGATCGCAGAGGGCACGATGCGGTTGTCTCTCGTGCCAAAGCAAACTTCAACATGATATTTATCAGCTTTTTCTTTTATTTTGTTTTTTGTTTTTGTTTTGGTACCGGGGATTGAACTCGGGTCCTTGCGCTTGCAAGGCAGGCCAGCCTTTTACTAACACGCGTTCTTTTGGTAAACATAAAAATTGTGCCCTCCTTTATCATAGAACAATTCAAAATAAATTTTTGGTTTCCAAAAAAATAAAACAATGGAGGTGCTGCTGTATGTAAATCACCCTCCCCATACAGCCATGTATGCCCCGCGCCTTTGCCACCTGAGCCCTGAGAACTCTGGGCAGGCTGCCTGTCAAACAGAACAGGGGACAGACACAAACAGGATCGCTTCTCTGGCGGAACCACTCAACCCGAGGGACGCGGCTGCCTGAGGCTCAAGGAGGGCAGGAGGGGCGCCCCTTCCAAGGACCGGTCGCTTTTCTCGCCCCAGGGGAGCCGATTCCTAACGCCGCCCGCTGTCCTCGCCCACCTCCCCGCAGCACGTGCTTTTGTTCCAAAACAACCCATCTCCCCGTAACTAGCCCAGTGATCGGTCAGATTCAAGAAAAACAATGTGGAGTCGGTGTCGGAGCGTTAGCGTTGTTAAGGGAGCTGAGGAATTCAGACTCGACTCGGCCGGGTAGGGGTGCAGGGGGTGTCCGCGAAGCCGGGGCGTGGGGACCCGAGGGCCGGGCGGGCTCGCTCGCCGAGGGGCGGCGACAGGAGGAGGAGG
>NW_022900914.1:6458800-6502711 GCF_012274545.1 Fukomys damarensis | reverse complement strand
GGCTGGGAAGATGGGGAAGAGGGCCGGTGGGAGCCCGAGTCTCCGAGGGCTGGGTGGAAAGAGGAAGTAAACACGAGGAAGATGCAGGAATCCCCCGGATGGTCCTGGTTTCTTCCTGGCACGTTTTATTTTCGGCTTCTGCGGTCCGGGCCTGCAGGGCATTTAGGCGAGGAAGGCAGGGACCCAGCAGGATGACACGGAGACCGGGTGCCGGGGCTGGAGGCGGCAAGGCCCCTCCGTAAGCCGGAGACAGGAAACCCATGTCTGGGGTGGCAGCCGCGTGCGCTGCGTGGGGGCAGCGGGGAAGGCCCGGGAGCCGGCGCTGGCAGCCGGGAGCGCCACGAGGGCGCGGAGGGCCGTGGGGCGGCCGCCGGCAGGAAGAGAGGTGCTCCCCTTCAGTGGTGTTCTTTTAAGTTCCAGATGACCGGTGCCACCCGAGCCCTGGAAACCTGCTCCGCGCTCCAGCAGCCCTTCAGCCGCAGCCCGGAAGAGAAGCGCAGCCGGCCGCTGGTCTCAGGGAGCCCTGGTAGGTGGCCCGTTCCGGACCCCCTCCGCTGACCAGTGGTCTTCGTCAGTGCCAGTGGAAGCGGACGCCCGCCAGGATGCCGAGGAACCAGGGCTTCTCCGAGCCCGAGTACTCAGCCGAGTACTCAGCCGAGTACTCCGTCAGCCTGCCCTCTGACCCGGAACGCGGGGCGGGCCGGACCCATGAAATCTCCGTCCGGAACTCGGGGGCTTGCCTGTGTCTGCCCCGCTTCATGCGCCTGACCTTCGTGCCCGAGTCCTTGGAGAACCTCTACCAGACCTACTTCAAGAGGCAGCGCCATGAGACCCTGCTGGTGCTGGTGGTCTTCGCGGCCCTGTTCGACTGCTACGTGGTGGTCATGTGCGCCGTGGTCTTCTCCAGCGACAAGCTGGCTCCCTTAGTCGTGGCCGGGATCGGGCTGGCGCTGGACATCATCCTCTTTGTACTCTGCAAAAAAGGTCTGCTCCCGGACCGGGTCAGCCGGAAGGTGGTTCCCTACCTGCTGTGGCTGCTGATCACAGCCCAGATCTTCTCCTACCTGGGCCTGAACTTTGCCCGTGCCCACGCGGCCAGTGACACGGTGGGCTGGCAGGCCTTCTTTGTCTTCTCCCTCTTCATCACGCTGCCGCTCAGCCTCAGCCCCATCGTGGTCATCTCTGTGGTGTCCTGTGTGGTGCACACGCTCGTCCTCGGGGTCACCGTGGCCCAACAGCAGCAGGAGGAGTTGCAGGGGATTCAGCTGCTGAGAGAGGTGAGTCCCGCCTCCCCCGGGTCTCTCCCCAGGTGGGGCCTGTGTGGTGGTGGTGATGGCGGGGTTGTTTTCTTTGCCCTTGAGTTAACATCTGACATGGGACTCTTCAGCCGGTCATGTAGGACCCCCTCTTTCTTAGCTCCTGGCTCTGCACACCCTGCCATCCAGTGATTGCCCCCGGGAAGGGAGGATGCCAGGACCCTGGGCCTCGGACACTACCACCTGGGCCCCATCCGAGTGAACAGTGGGAAGACCCTGGGGCCCAGTGCTGTCCTGGCCAGGAACACCTCTTGTGGGGAGTTCTGATCTTCTTTGTGACTGCCGGCCTCCCACGTGTGACTTGACTTGTGTGGGCTCAGTCGGTGCACCTCTGTCAAGTGGGGGCACTGCCTGCCTTCCTTGCAGAGGTGGCAGTTGTCAGGATGAAAGGAAACGTTGGTGAAAGTGCTAGACGTGAAGGGCTGTCAGGAGGGAAGATGCAGTTGTCCCGTATCTGCCTCTGCCTCCAGGAGCTCAGGGCCCCGCGAGCAGTTAGGTGAGAGGAGAGTGTGGCGCTGGCCACCATCGTGTGGAGTCTGCAGTCCTGGGGGGTGATTTCCGCTGGAAGGGGTGGACTTCTGGCCAGAGCTTAACTAATACAATGTGGTCCCACCAATGCTAAGGCCCCCGCCAGACTCGGGGGCCACAGCAGCAGCATGGATGAACTTGGCCCTTTATCTGGTTTGCCCTGGGAACTCCATGGGTCTTAGAGTCAGTGGCGTTCTCTGTCTTACATCCTACCTCCTACTTCTGTATTCTACCCTTGAGCTCGGAGCGGGGAAGCGATGTGCCCGAGTCTCACACGGATGGCGCCCACGTGGCTGCACCGGCTCTCTCCTGTGTCTGCTTCCAGCTCTCTTCCCTCTGCATCCCCCATTGCCTCCATCACTGTTAGCACTGCTTCCTGGGGCTGCGGCTGGGGCTGGGGCTCTTGGTGCCTGTGGTAATTGATGCAAGAACGCTGGGGCTGCCCTATTGCGTCTCACTTGGTTAGAGATCATGGGTTTGCTTGGGTTTAATTTTTTCCTAGTTTGTGGGTCAGAGTACTTTGTTTTCCTATTGTGGCCCAGATAGTGACCTGTCCCGTGCAAGCTCCCTGCCCCTCCGGGCTGTGCCTGTGCCCGCAGGTCCTTTTGTTTTTCTCCCAGTTCCCTGCCCTTCCCTTGCTGTCAGCACTGCTGGCTTGGTGGGATTCCGTGTGGCCCTGCCTGTTGAGGGCTCTTCAGGAAGCTGCCTGGAAAAGCCTGGCCACAGTCATTCCTCTTGGGAATCTGTTGAGATACAGTCAGGTTTGCTGGGAGCATTTGGGGCCTTAGATCAAGTTCTGAACTGTTACCTACTAGTGAGTGGTCACTTTTTGACCTTTCCTCCCTGCCAGGGCCCCTCGGCCAAGAGTCAGGGTGCCGTGAACAGTTAAGCTGTGCTATCCAAAAAGGGGGCAGAGCAGAGCTTCTCCTGGGGGAGCACAGGGCCCCCGCCCCCCAACCTCACAGACTGCTTATTGGCGGGAGTCCTGGGCAGGGCAAAGGGCCTTCTAGGGACACTACACCCTGGTGCCCTGAGCTGTCCCCAGTCTGGGCAGAGCTCTGAGATGGGCCCCGAGGGTCCTGCCACAGTGTCTGTGATTCTGGGTCCAGCAGGGAGCAGATTGCAGGATGGTGGGCAGTGTGTGTCCCTGGGTGGGGGACACCAAAGTGTGACCAGAGAGCAAGGCAAGCTGCTTCTCCAGAGGCAGTGTCCGGCACACCAGTCTCGTGCTGTCCTCTGGCCTCTCTGGTTGGTGAGAGAAGCTGATTCCTGTCCAGGGCAGTTCTGTGGAGGGTGGGGCTGGCATGGTATCAACTCTAAGAGGTGACCTGCCGGATGCCAGGAGAGGCATCGTGTCCTGACCTCAGCCTTTGGCGGCTCTGGGCTGAGCGGTGGGCCACAGAACCACTACCAGGCAGTCTCAGGGTGAGCGGGTGTATTTCATTCCTTTACCAGTTTCTGCGCTCACACCTTAGCCTTGATTTGTTCTAGCAACAGTCGCAGGACATTAGCATGGGCAGGGGTGTGGGAGAACGTCTAGTCCCGATCTACCATTTTGCAGAGATGGACAGTCACGGCACGTCGGTGGAAGAGCACAGGCGCCTGCGGTTAGAGGAACATCAGCGTGTGTTCCATGGTGTGTTTATCCTGTTGACTCCTCACCTCGTCCTGGAGATCCTACCTGATCTCAGGCGCAGCTCCTAGGGATCTCTGGCTCTCTGCTCATGTACTAGATGGTAGCGGGAGTCTTTCTCTCTGCCGTCCTTTTCCCCCTCTGGCTCTGAGGAGGTCTGGGATAGCCTTCAAGCCTTGTCGCTCTGGGTTTTAGCCCCTAGGTGAGCAAGAAGGTTCTTGGAGAAAATGAGTGGGGAGCTTTGATCCAGACAGCGCGGGGCCACGGCTCAGGAGCCCCAGCAGTGCGTGTGTCAGCAGCATAGTGTATGGGCAGTGTGCTCAGGCTCTGGGGTCCATCCCAACACCAAAAATAAAATAAAAGTAAAACACTTAGCATCCCACGGGAACATGACCTTGATGTGAAGCAGTGCCCGAAACTCGGCTTTGGGAACAGAGGGGCAGGGAAGGGGACTCCCAGGGTTCATCTGGGAGCCTGGGAGAGGAGGCTGGAGGCCCAGCTTACAATGGGCCGAGTTCCAGAAGTCTCTGAGTCACTTGTTTGGGACCATTGTGACTTTTTGAAAGGTGCCTGGGTTCCTAGGCTCGCCCACCAAAGTCCTTAAGTCACAACATCCCTGTGTGGGTCTCGGCACCGTGGACGCCGTGTCTGGGTGGCGAGGTTGCTGTGGGAGGGACCCCTGGGACGGTCTCTCCCTGGGGTGCATCAGGAAGCGTCATTCTGCTCTGTTGCTGCTCTGGGGCTGTGCCGCAGCTGCCTGGGGAGGGGATGAGGGGCAGGGGCATGAGAACCAGATGCCACCCCTCACCCCCACCAGGCGGACCCCAGGAACTTTCTTGGGCCCCCTTTCTCCTCCGGCCCATGTGCCTCCCACCCCCGCCCCGGCTTTGGCAGGGACTCCCTTGTGTTGTATGAGACAGGCTCACCGTCACCGTTCACACCTGGGATTCTGGAGGGCTTGTGAGTTTTGTGGTTTTGTTGCTTCTGCCACCAGCAGCACTGAGGAGGCTTTTCCAGGGTCGACCTCTGCGGCCTCTGACAACCCCCAGTCTGCACTCCGTGCTCTGTGTGGGGACAGACAGAAGGCACATGGGTGCGAGGCCGCTGGACAGCTCGTCCTTGGTCCCTAGGAGCCAGCAGGTGGGGTTCCAGTGGGAAGGACAGGTTGAGTCGGGGCTGGGTGGGGCTGGGGCTTCACTGCTTCGCTGACAGAGTATCGTAGAGCAAGGGGAATGAGCTTTGCAGCACTCGGGACCGGGGCCGAAGTGCGTCAGGCTGTGGTGGGGAGCGCCTGGGCCTGGGACTGACTCAGGAGGGTGGATGTGTGAGGGGCTGGAGCTGCTGCTGGCAGCCTTTGCCTGGTCTCCCCTCACGACCTGGGTCATGGACGGCATCAGCACCTCTTACAGTGTGGTTTGTTATTTACTGCCCCAGACGTAAAGGAGCAGAGAGGTTCGGCTCACGGTTTTAGTGTGTTCAGTCCATGGTGCGCTGGTTCCAAGGCAGAGATGGCCTGGTGGAGGACGGCTGCTTGTCCCATGGCAGCCAGGAAGCAGGAGAGAGGATGCACCCCTCTAGATCACACCCTTGGTGACCTGCCTGTTCCACCCAGGCCCTGCCACCTGGTAGCACGCATTCAACCACGAGCTCATCGATGATTAATCCACTGACGAGTGTGGTACCCCCATGATCCAGCCACCTTTCACGAGCTTCGCTTTGGGGCACAGGAGACTTTAGGGGACCATTTTAGGTCTAAACCATACGCAGCCTATTAAGATCTTTATTCACAGAGTAAAACAGGATGGTGCCGTGGATGTGTAATTCCTTTCACACCTGCAAATTGCATAGCAAGTCACTCACCTGGTGAAGGAACACTTGGCTCTGGAGTATGGAGAAGGTGTGAGAGGAGACAAGACTTCCAGAGACAGCCCTGTCTGTAGCTGATCATCCCATTAAATCCTAGGTGTGATCGGCTCCATTTCACAGATGAGGAAACTGAGGGCTGGCGAGGTAGAGGGGCCAGATAACTGAGGAGCAGATCCTGATGAGTGAGAAAGGGGGATGTGGACTTCCTAAAGACCCCTCTTTCTCTGGCATGCAGGCATCTGGGCCTCCTTCTGCTTCTTTGGCTGCCTCAGAGGCCTTTGCTGAGTGTTGAAGAGATGGGAGGGCCTGAAACATGACAGGAGGCGCCCCTGCCCCGACTGGATGTAAGGAGGGGAGAAGCCCATGACAGAATGTTCCCATGGGACCACGCCCCGAGCACATGACAAATGTGGGGGCTGGGGAGGGCAGGAAGGCAGCAGGCCTGGGTGCTTTTGGCCACCAGGAAGCCATGTCGCAGCGGGGGGAGGGCATTCAGGGGCAAGTCAGGAGGAGGCAGATGACCTGGTACTGGGCCCTTGGCTCTGCCATGGTCCCCAGGCAGGAGAGCAGCAGCTACCTGTTCTTGAAGAGCATGCAGATGGGCATCAGGGAAGGAAAATTGAGGAAATGCGTAAAGGGAGCCACAGGACCCTGGCATCCAACCAGCTCTGCAGGATGAAGGATAAGGAATTGTGAACACAGGCAACAGTTTTTGCAGAAAATCAGCCCAGTCCCTATCCCTGGTCTCCTTTCTCTGTGGTCATTTCTGATCCTTATCTGTGTAAACACAGCTTTTTCAGTGTGTCCTTGTGGTTCATGTGCAATTTCAGGCCCACCTTTCACCCACATTTCACTGACATTTTACTGTGAACATCAGAGTCCTTGTGGTTGTGATTTAAAATAGGCACTTCGTAATCAGTCAGGTTTTTCTTTTTCCGGAGAGGAAAATGAAGCCTAGGGCTGTGCGGTGGGGGCCTGGGTAGCTCTGTGTGTCCACATGCATGAGCCCACATGCCCGTACACACACCTCACACTCATGCCTGAGCGTGGCCAGCCTAGTGCTCCTGGTAATTCTCCATGGAGTTGCTAGGACACCAAGGTCATTGTCTCGCAGTTTCTTTGTAAATCACGGGTCCCATTAGCGTGGTCCAACCCTGAGTAGTTCGCACACCCTCCCCATAGGTGTCCCCTTGCCCAGTCTGGCATTCATGGTGACAGACTTCCACTAGTTCTCAGGCCCTGTGTGGCCCAGACCCTGTGTCTGTGAGGGTGGCCAAGGGGCCCGCATTCCTGCACTCTCACCTTATTCTAGTTAACTGCCTTCCAGTGAGAGGCAGGCATTCTCATTTTAAAGATGAAACTGAAATGTGTGATTACTAAATGAATTGTCCAGGGTCACACACCTATTAAGTGGTGTGGGGGATTCGAACCCAGGCCATTGGAATCCCAGAGTTCCTTGTCTTCTACATCACGAAAGAAGCCTGAATACCTTCCCTCAGTTGCCGGGTGTATGTTCAATAGGGCTGGATATTTGGTTTCTCAATCCCTAGGCATTTGGAGGGGCAACTTGGAGGACCAGGAGGTGTTTCTAGGGTCTTCATCGAAGAGTATATGCCAGTCAAGGCGCACATCTGTTGGGGTGTTGAGTGTTGCAACCCACAGCCCTCTGTACCCAAGTGTCCCTGATGTTAACGAGCTGGTCAGGATGATACTCCATTTGCTGTGTGGAGTGTCATATTCTTCTTCTCAGAAACTGATACACACACGTTTGGACAAGTAAGAGTTATGTTTTGGTTGGGTGTTTTTACTCATATCTAGATGTTCCCCCTAAAGCCTGCGCAGTCATGGGTGGGGCTTTTCAGACGAGCAGGATCTAGAGATCAAGGGCCCTAGGATTAAGGGTGTGAGTGTATAAGAGACAGAGAAAGGCTTGTAGTTTGTCGTCTACTTGTTCTGCTGCCTTCTGCCCACCGTGAACTGTTTTTCCTCTGCGATGCCTGTTTGCTGTGCCATCCTCCCTTGGAGCCAGCTGATTATGGGCTGAAACCTCTACAGACTGGGAGCTAAATAAACCTTTCCCCCTTTAACTTGGGAGTGGGGTATTTTGTCTCAGCAAGGAGAAAAGCAAACAAGACATTGGGTGTGGTGGCGCATGCCTATAAATCCCGGCAGTCTGGGAGGCTGAGGCAGAAGGATCACATTTTAAAATTTGAGCTCAACCTAGACAACTTTGTAATATGGTGAGACCCGTCTTAAAAACTAAAGAAGAGCTGGAGGTGTAGCTCACTGTGAAGGCCCTGGTTCAATCCCTGGTACCACACACACAAAGAGGTATATGTTGGCTTTCTAGGATCTTCCCAGTGTGGGATGGACCATTTCTCAGTGGTCTCACTGAAGATATATCTCCGTTTGCTTACTCCATGTTTCATTGCTACATTAGAGTCCCACACTTAGGGGCTTCAGAGACTGATGGTTTGTTGTTTCTTCTGACTCTGTGGGTTGGCTCTGTTCTTCTATGGTTTTCTGCTTCCTGTGGCCTTAGCGGTAATCACTTACCGGCTGTCAGAGCTGTTCCATTCAGTGCTGGGCTGAGGTCAGGCCGGCGGGTTCTGAGATTTTATTCCATGTCTGTAGCATCACCTCTCCAAGTGCCTTCACTTGGGCTTCCTTGCAGCATGGCCTTCTCAGGGAGACAGTGGATGCTACTAGAGTTTTGGTTTTGTTTTGTTTTTTGTTTTGTTTTGTACCAAGGCTTGAACTCATGACCTTGTGCCACTGAGCTAAACCCTGGCCAAAGTTTTTAAGGGTGAGGTTTGTAAAGCAAGTGGCAAGCCTGACTTAGGAGAAGAAACTCATTCCACACTAAGTAGGAGTGATTTCAGTGGGGCAGGGGTGACTCGATGGCACCGTCTTCTCCCAAGCCAGGAGGCTGAGACGGATGCTTGCACGAAGGCACTGGTGATGCTGGTCGTCGGGTGGGAAACAAGATGCTCCGGGTGCTTCAGAAGTTAGGGGTGTGGCCCAGCACAGGGAATGTTTGACCGCGTGGAGGTACTGATGTTCTCTCCCGTGCAGTCCATCGTTTCTCAGGATTTGGGGAAGTTTTGGAAACTGCCTCACAGGTGAGGAGAAGAGGACTCAGAGTTCTCCTGCCTGGCTCCGTCTTGCCTCCCACACGCGAGAAGAATTTGTTTTCGACCCTTTCCTAACGCTGTAGGCCCCGTGCCTGGTCCAGGCTACGGGGAACAGTCTTGTCTTCCTCTCAGCAGTGGCTGGTGGGCGGCTTGGTTCTGACATTTGTGCTCCTTCCCAGGAGGCAGGGGATCGCCCTGGTCCACCCTTCAGGAGCACTTGGACTGCAGCTTTCTCTGCAGGTTGCCATTTACCTGAAGGAAGACGAAGGCCGCGGTGGATTATGTCATTCCCCTTTGCGACGCCTTGGTGTTGCCACAGTTACTCTAGAAATGCTTGTTGGATACTTATATTCCAGCTTTGCTTTTACTTTTGTGTCCTTCCTTGTCAGCTCTCATGGAGGGTTTGATAAGTTTCCAGCTACAGCCAGTCCAGGGGAAATGTCCTTGTGCTCATCCAAGTGATCTGAGGATGAACTTCTAAAGCAAGATTTATTTAACTCTTCGAGGGCGCTTGCCGATCAGTACTCCTTTGCCACTTGTTAATG
The DNA here is from genome assembly GCF_012274545.1 of Fukomys damarensis. NCBI lineage: Eukaryota > Metazoa > Chordata > Mammalia > Rodentia > Bathyergidae > Fukomys > Fukomys damarensis. The sequence continues at coordinate 6,493,689 of NW_022900914.1, read as the reverse complement.
AAGATTCTGGTCCAGGTAAAACGCAGGAGTGGAGGAGGGATTTTAGGAGTTGTGGATGCGTTCTGCTGGGCTAGTTCTAACCTTGACCTGAGGCAGAAATTTATTTTCATAAAATCACACCATGTACTTGTCCCATCCCACCTCCCCTGGTTGTTTCTCCAGTCTAAGGGGAAACTTCATTCCTTCTTACTGCTTATCAAACGTTTCATTAAGACAGTAAACATTGTTCCTGGCTGGGTGTGCAAAGAACGAATGAAACTCAGTCACCTGCGAGGAGTTCATGGGCTATGGTATAAATCCTGGTGGGAGAGAGCCTAGGGAAATCAAAGAAGGCTTCTGAAGAGCGGCTGTTGAGTTGGGTCTTGAAGGGTGAGTAGGAGTTTGCCTGATGGAGCAGTGGGCATCAGTCAGAGACACAGGAAGCTCTCACTTGCTTGGGACTGGTATATGGGTGGCAGGAGCAGGAGGGACGTGGTGTAGGGAAGCCAGATAGCAGAAGAGCTAGGAAATTTGGGTTTTGTTTCAAAGATGATGGGTTTCCACTGAAGGAATTTAGGTGAGGCAGGGAGAGTCTGGTTGGTGTGTAGAAGGATGTTCTGGTGGACTTGAGTGAAGCCGGGACAGTGTAGAGGCCCCTGAAGTCTGGGCCAGCCACCAAGATGGAGGCAGGGGTGGAGGAGATGAGGTGAGTTTCGGGTACCCATGGGACATCCACGTGGCACCCTCGGACTGTCCGTGATGGTTGTTGGACCCCTGTGTATCCCAGGCCCTGGGCTCAGGTGTAGACATCCGGGTTTGAGAGTCATTGGCATTTAAGTGGTACCGAAAACTAGGGAGGATGAGGGCTCTTCCAGGGAGACTGTGTAGTCTCAGGAAGGGGAGGGCTTAGGACCCCACTGGACCCCACACCAGGAAGCAGCACAGGGTGAGGGGTCTTCCCCGGAAGCATCCTAACCTGCCTCTGCTTTATGGAGCGGAGGCAGCCGAGTCTGCTGGCATCGGGCATCTCTGACTCCCTTGTTAGGGAAACCGAGTCAGGCCTGGGGTGTCTGGGCCGTGGTGTGAGGTGAGGAGCTCCGTTGTCCCTGGCAAGGACACAGGAGGGTCACTCTGGTGGCTGTGAGGGTGGGCAATGACAGATGTGAAGGCACAAAGCACCACGCCAGTGATGGTTTTCTCCCCTGCGTTTAATCTTGGCAAACCATCTCGCACCTTTGATCTATGACTGAATCAGACCAAGTTTATTCATTATTTTTCTCATCTCTTTTTTTCTCATTGTGAAAAACATGAGAATGTTTCAACTATAAAGTTCTGTACAATGGGTGCTGAATGTGATGTTCTTTTTCTAGAGGGTATTGGGTTACTTGTCATTTTAATCTTTTTTCCATATTAGTGTTGCGTACACATTCTGTCAGCAGGACTGTTGCCTCTTCCTTTCCCCTCCTGGCCATTTTACATGCAGTATCTCTTCCTTCCTCTGCTGTTTTCAGCTGTTTCTTCAAGCAGAATTCTTCTTTGTGGTTCCTAAAGAATTTACTCTGAGTGGAAAGGAAACTGTTTCTCCCTTTTGCTCTTCCTCTCCTCAAGAAACTTCCTTGTGAGAGAAAGAAATGATATTGTAGAAGGGCTCCTCTCTGTACCTCCCGTCCGAGGCCCAGCATGAGTGGTCCAGATTTGAGCTTTTGTGAGATTTTGTGGTTGTGGCTTGTTGGTCACCTGTCACCTCCAGCTTGGTCCCCTGAGGTGTAGGTGTGGTGCCAGCCGAGGCAGACCTGGCAGTGGAAGGCTGCAGTGTGTCTGTCGAGCGTCATCGCTGGCTCTAGGTGGGTCCTGGGCTGCCCCTGAGGGCTGCAGTTTTCCTTCAGTGGGATCATGCGCTGAAGGGTTTATCCCATGGGCCAAATTCTTAACAGACTGACAGATAAGGGCAAGGCCCAGCAACTGTCTTAGTTTGTTCTTTGTTGTTATAATAAAACACTTGCAACCTGGTAATTTATAAAGAACAGAGGTTGATACATCGCGGTTCTGGAGGCTGGGAAATCCCGGCCTGCGGTGTTGGCATCTGGTCTGCTTCTGATGAGGGCTTTGAGCCGCTGCAACTCGTGGCAGAGCAGAAGGGCAAGCACACACGTGGAGGAGCCACACAGGTCTGTTCGAACAGCCCGCTCCCGGGAGAAGAAACCCCCTCCACAGCCTCTCGGAGACTTAATCACCTCTGAAAGGCCCTCCTACCTCTCTGTATTGATAATCATATTTCAGTAGGAGATGTTTTTGTTTCTTTCTGTGTTGCAGGGCTGGGGGTTGGTCCAAGGGCCTCACACAGGCTGAGAAAGCACTGTGCCCCTGAACTACACCCACAGCCCTGCAAGGAACAGAACTGTATTCAAACCTTAGCAGTCAGCACCCCGATCATGGTAGGTGGAGCTTTCCCCTCCTGGGTAGGGCGGTGGGGTTGGGAGGTGTTAACTCCTCCCCGTGTGGTATTATCATTTTCCAGTACTGCACCTGACCTGGTGTCATACCCTCGTCCCCTTTTTAATAAACACCCACATTCAGTTTTCCTGGATGTGCCTAGGGAAAACCCCAATAACCCAAAATACACATCTTCACAAATTATTGGACATTGCTCCACAGTAATTAAGAAAACACAAAGTTTAACTTCAAATCTCTCTGCACTGATCATGGCTATGCTTGCTGGTCAGGCCTTCTGATGACTGACATAACCAGGAGGACAAAAACAGCATAATGGGGAATAGAGCAGAGAAAGCAAAGGAGAGAGGGGAGATCTGAGAGCTGGGCCACTCCCCTGCCCTTTTTTCTGGCCCTAAAAATGTTAGAACGTACTGTTTGTTTGTTTGTTTGGTATTGAACGTGGGACCTTGGGCTTGTGAAGCAGGCGGTGGAGCCAATGAGCTAAATCCCTGGCCCTAGAATGTACTTTGGATGACACTTTCTTAGGACGGTGAATACGTATGATGCAGGTTTCCCTGTTTGTTTGCCTGCTGTGGCAGTGGCCTCTCATTTGTCATCTTTTTTCTTTTCACCCAGTTCTAGCAGGAGTGAATCGAGGGGCAGAGGGGGTGGCAGTGACGGCCTCTAGCAGTAGGGCAGATATCGCCTGCTGTTAGATCGCTTGAACTGTGTGAGCCGGTTCTTGACCGAGAGGCAAGGCCGTCTGATTGTCAACCTGGAGCCTCGCCTTGGGAATGTGGGTGGTGGGACATCCTCCCGGGACCTGGTGGTCTTCCTCTGTTCCCCTGTGCCTTGTGGTCCCTTCCTCCTCACCCAGGTTGGCAGTGCCCGATTCAGGGTGCAGGGAAGGAGAGGACCTTGGGGCTCACTCTCCAACCTGCAAGCAGCGCTGCGTGCCCTTCTGAGGTGTCCCTGACACATCTAGTCCTTGTTTCTGTCCTTAGGGGGGCACTGTCCTTCGCCACAACTGAGCTGGTCTGAAGACTGCTAATGTGGATATAGGTAGCATTCGCATGAGTTTTTTTCTTTTGGGTACCAAGGATTGAACTTGGACCCTTGTGCTTTCGAGGCAGGCCGCAGAACCTCTGAGCTAAATCCCCAGCCCCATTCACATAGGTTTGTAAGTCCCTTTCACCTGCAGCACGCTGGCTGTCCTCACTGTCACTGAGGGACGTCGCCTTGTCTTTGGCACTTTACAGCCTACAGAATGGGAGCGGACAGTGAGGAAAGATGCCCGGGCTCATGAGAAATGCAGTGCTGTTGTCTCAAAGCCGGGTCTTTTAGATCCGCAGGCAGAGCCGATAGGCGTCTCTTGTGAGGAGGGTGAGACAGGCGGTTGGCTGATTCATACAGAAAGTTAAATAAGTATGGTAAAGATCACACAGCTCTGTGTCAGAGCGCAGAGAGCCATTACCAAAGAAAGTGGCTCTTACTGCATGTGAAGACAGGGAGCCACAACCAAAGCTGGGTTGGGGTAGACAGCTGGTCACCAGGCGATCCCCCCAAGGTGTCGTGAGAGCTGTGGTGCTTACAGATGCTCAGGGGAGTTGACTTGGATCCTCACAGTGGAATGTTTTGGGTAATGGCATGTCTCTCTCTGTGTCCTCCTGTCTCCTCTGTCTCTCTCTCTCTCTCTCTCTCTCTCTCTGTCTCTCTGTCTCTGTCTCTGTCTCTGTCTCTGTCTCTCTCTCTGTCTCTGTCTCTCTCTCTGTCTCTCTGTCTCTCTCTCTCTGTCTCTCTCTCTCTGTCTCTCTCTCTCTCTCTCTGTCCCTGTCTCTCTCTGATATCCCTTGTGGCCTTCTGTTGCAGCTAGAATGTGTTGTCTATCGTTAATCAGTTTCCTTTAAACTTAAGTCACTAGTGGCATTGGTGATACATGCCTGTAATCCCTATGTTCTGGGAGGCTGAGACAGGAGGATCATGAGCTCAAGCCCAGCCTGGGCAACTTTGTGAAACCCTATCTCAAAATAAAACAAAATGAAAAAAAAAAAAAAAAAAGTACTGGGAAGGCAGCTTGGTGTGAAGGCTCTGGATTCAGTCCCCAGCACCTCACCCACAGTCAGTTGGAAATAATCAGAGTACAATGACCTACTAGATTTTTATGACTTTATTTTCCCCCCAATTTTTACTGTTTTGCTCATCTCAAATTCAGTAGCATTTTCTTTTAGATACGTTTCTAAAATATTCACTTTTCTTAGAAAAAATAGCTATTGCAAGCTGGGTGTGATGGCGCACGCCTGTAATCCCAGCACTTGGGAGGCTGAGGCAGGAGGATCCCAGCACTTGGGAGGCTGAGGCAGGAGGATCACTGTGAGTTCGAGGCCAGCCTGGGCTACATAGTGAGTTCCAGGTCAGTCTCAACTACATAGTGAGACCCTGTCTCAAAAAACCAAAAAAAAAAAAAAAAAATTAAAAAACACCCCAAAACAGCTTTCGCATTCGTTTTATTTGTGTTTGATTCATTTATATGAATAGAATGTTAAAAAAAAAAATGGCGTAAGCAGGTTTGGGACTAAATGCGACTGGTTCTGGGGACGGTGCAGAAGCTGCAGCAGAGTAGATGCCTGCAGCCTGCACCTGGGAGCTTGCAGTCTCAGAGGGTGGCCGCCCGGATGTCTGGCACACGGGTCCCTCAGCTTAGCGCCATCCCGTGCGCCTGCTTTCTTTGTCGAGCTCATCCAGCCCCCTCTTGTACCCGTTCCTGGTCCTGGAGTAAGCGCAGGAAGTGAGGCACATCTGCCCCTTCTACCTACCAGCAGCCTTGCCAGTGTTAGAATCCCACCAGCTGGTGCTCCCTGGTCTCCTTTTCAGCCCCTCTCGCTGTTCAGAAGCCCTTGGGCGACGTGGTTCAGAGGCTGTATGCCACCTGGGCGCCTTTCCGAGCTGCAGACTGTGTGTTGCAGTCAGGGTGTGCAGGGGAATAGATTTACTACAGGACGCGTACTTTATAGGATTAGTTTATAATAGTCACCCCAGAAGTCAAATGCAGAGGAGTGCAAGAGACCTGTCCACACACTAGAGACCCAGAGAATCCAGCCAAGGGCCTGGATCCCATGGCAGTGTCCCACCCAAGTCCAGCCAGAGGCCTAGAGCCCACGACAGTCTCACCCCAGTCGGTGTGGAGGATCTGCCCCGGGAAGGCCCAAAGGCCAGTGGTGGAAGCTAGAAAGCCTGCACTGGCAGGGTGAAGGATGTTTGACACCAGGCTGAGGGATCTGCTTTGGAGCCGGAAGTGATGCTCACAGCAAAGATCAGAGCTCCCTTGGTGAGAACAGCGGCCATTCCCAGCGCCAGAGCTCCGAGCTCTGATGACAATATCCAAATTTCATCAGGAAAACCAGCTGCAGCAAGCTTCTCCAAGAAAATCAACAGCCAGTGATCTTCACCTCCAGTGCTGCATTTATGCCGTTGGCAGCAGTCCTCAGGTGGGCCTTCCACGCCCAGACCACGCTGGTTCAGTTCAGCTGGGTGATCCAAGTTGCCCTGTAGTTAACCCACCACACTGTGCCACGGTGCTCAGCAGCACCTTCTGCTGTTTACCTGCATTTTCCTACCTGCTCAAAGACCGCTGCCCATCTGACCTGTTGCAGAGCCCAAATACTAGGTGTATAAATTCCATAGTGATAAATCTGAGTTGGAAGTGGGCCCCGTGCAGGGCTGGTGGGCCTTCGTGAGAGGGACAGAATGATCATATCCTGCAAATTTAAGTTTGAGAGCCTGACAGCTCTGTTGGATCTGTGGTGGCTCTGCTTGGCAGGATGCCCTGCTCAGGGGAGAGGACAGGGACAGTCAGAGCTGCTCCTTGGGGCTCGGAGTGTGTTTCTCTCCCTGATGACCTGGGCTGTGCTCCTCTGCGGCCTGCACCCCTCTTAAGCCAGCTCCCTCGTTCGCTGTTTCTCTGCCTGTCCTCTGCCAGATCAGCAAAGTGCAGCACAATCACTACGTTAATTAGCACCTGACACTTCCCCTTAGTCTTCCCTCTTCTTATTGAGATTCTGTATTTGTTGTCGAATTTAGAATATTTCATATTTAGGTCTACTCATGGATGTTTATTTTCTGTCTGCCTATGTGTCTTTTCCTTCTGCGGGACTCCTGTGGTTCTGGATAAAGGTTTGTACAAGCTGCTGGGTGCTGGGAAGCCCTACTCCATTTTTTGTACTTTAAAAAAGAGTAATTATGATTACTGGGTGTGGGCCTGGTATAGAGAAGTCACTTCATAAATTTTGGTTGAATATTGATGCGTGAATTGTTATTAGGTAGAATTACATGAAATTGGCAACAGGAAATCACTTGCAACTTGCCCAGAGTGGCAGTTTCATCATGTGTGGTTCAGTCTAATATAAAAGTAACAAACATATTTACTGTGGAGAGCCTGGAAAATAAAAGTATGGAAAATAGTACCTATTATATATACATGTCCCAAGGATAATTGCGTTATCATTGGAAACCCCCCACACACTTTTTTTGGTACCGGGGATCGAACTTGGGACCTTACACTTGCAAGACAGGTGGCAGAACCACTGAGCGAAATCCCCAGCCTGGACTCCCCTTTTTACATTATTTTTGAGACAGTGTCTTGCTATGTAGTTGAGGCTGGTCTGGAAACTTGCTGTGTAGCCCAGGCTGGCCTCAAACCCAGGACAGCCTTCCTGCCACAGCCTCCTGAGTGCTACCATGCCTGGCTAGGACCTCCCTCTTGAAGATACAAATGTCCATTTTCCATATTTTGCAAGTGCTTGTTGTTTGTTTGTTGTTGTTGTTGTTGTTGTGTTTGTTACTGAAGATTTGAGTTCCGGACCTTGCCCTTTCCAGGCAGACTCGTTGCCACTGAGCTACATCCCCAGCCCTGCAAGTGCTTGTTATAGGAGTATGAGGAATGAAATAAAAGCCTTTTTTTCCCACTCTGCTTCCCATAGGTAACATTGCCAAGTGTTTTGGGGGCGATACTTCCAGAGACCTTTCTATGAATTTGCATATTTATGTGAATGTATGCACATTTATCCTTGGTAGATTATTTATGTAAATATATACAAATCAGTGTTAATGTCTGCACATCCCACGTGTCACCGTATTCTTGCACTCGAGGGGACAAGGCACCTGTCTTCCTGCAGCCACATGGGCCCACAAGTCCCTGGCCCTGCTTGCTGTGCACCTTGGTGCCTGACTCGTTCCTTCTTTGTCTTCTCTCTTCTTAATGAGACACTGTATGTGTCGTTGAATTTAGAATATTTCTTTTGTATGCCACATCTCTGGCTGCTCCTCGACTGGGGAAGAACCAGGCTGGTCTGGTGAGCTGCTCCTGCCTTCCTCCTTTGGTAGCAGGGAGTCTTTTGAGTAGACAGGGCCAGCGTGGCCTAGCAGGCTGGCTGTGGGGGCAGCAGCATCCAGCCAAGAGTGAGGTCCTGAGTGAGGTCCTGCCTTTTAGCTTGCACTGCTGTTGGTTCTGGGTCTGAGTGAGTGGCTTATTCACTGAGACTCAAAAAGACAACCCTGGGGCTGGGGATTTAGCTCAGCGGTTCGGTGGCCTGCCTTGCAAGCGCAAGGACCCGAGTTCAATCCCCGGTACCAAAAAAAAAAAGCAAGACAACCCGCTCGCAGGATGATACAGCATCAGGGTCAGGAGGTGGGTGACCATGCCAGGCCCTGGGGACTCAGCCACCCCTGCAGACATCTGTGAAAGGTGTGGGGCGCAGGAGTCCCCACATCCCACCAAAGACTGACTAACCTGTGCTTTTCCTATTTTGCCTGTTTCATAGAAGTTTTGTCAGGGAACTGAAGTTGAGTTCAAACTCTGTCCCCCTGTGGGAGTCAGGGTCTTCGGTAAACTATTTGATCTTGCTGAGCCTTGGTTTCCCCTCCATGCTTGAGGTGGGAGAGGTGGGGGATAGGACTCAGCCAATAACATGAGGCTCAATCCCTGGGCCTCTGGTTGGAACCACCATTTATTTACAAGCTCTTTGATCTTACCAAGTGGCCTAGTCCTCTCTGCCCTTCCTACAATCTCTAAGCTCTTAGGCTAGTGCTGACTCCTAAGTGCGCTCTCTGCCGGTGGTGCCAGCTTTCACAGGGCTGGGGGGTAAAGAATATACAAAAGTACCTCACAAAGCCTACCTCAAAGCAAGAGTTATTATTATATGTTTGTCCCTAACTATGTAAAACTAGAACCGTGTCCTCCTGGGAAGCGCCAAAGTGTGTTTTGCTTGGGTGGAATTTACAAGCAGGGAGGAGCTGGTGTTTGCACCTGAGGGGATCTTGTTTCTGCCTGCTGTTTCTGCCAGGAGAGATGGTGTGGATGTGTGAGAGCTGGTCTCCGGGGACATTCTTGAGCTTTCTGGAGAAGGCTCAGAAGAGAACTCGCCTGAGGTCGTGCCGTGTGACAGTCCAAGTCCGTGGCCTCTGGCCCCCGGCCCCCAGCCCCCAGTGCAGTCCCTTCTATCAATCCAGGAGCCAGTGACCAACAAGACGCCAGCCCAGAGAGGTGGGCAGGGTGCTGAGGCAGGAGACGGGAAATACAGAGCTCTTCTGGTGGATGCTGGCAGGCTCTGCGTTTGGCCCTGCTGAGGATGGGCTGGAGGGGGAGGTAGGCCTTGGAGGTGAGTGAAATTGGGGGATAGGTGCCAGTGAGCGAGGGGCCAGCGGAGTGTGAGGGGTCATAGTGTGTGGTGGTGTGGGGAGGGCAGAGGGGCAGAGGTGGAGAGTGGGCGGGTGGCCTGCCATGTCTGTGCTCGGTGTGGACAGCACTGCACTGTGCCAGTTGCTGGTGCAAATGGGAATGATTCAGGTTGCAGAGCTTGCGGCTTCTTACCTCCCAGGGTCTCTCTGGCCACCCCAGTCCTCTCCCCCAGAGACCTGGGCAGGCAGCTGTGCGGTTTCCTGGGACATGGTATCCTGCTCCTGCCCCTCTAGCTTTATAAAGAGGAGATCAGGCTGGAATTTTCTCTCCCTAACTCTTGAGACACTGACAGGAGAATCCTTACAGGACATCTCCTTTGGTTGAGTGTGACAGAGTTAATCTGCTGTGAGGCTCATTTTTCCCTTTGGAAAATGGGGAGGTGGCGCCCGACTCCTCCATGCTGTACGACGCACACAGGAACATCTGGGTAGAATCATGGCTCGTGCTCCCACCCTTCCTTCTGAGTCTGAGGATGGGGCTCACCACAAGGCGAGTGACTGGAGAGGGATCTAAGCCCCCTTCCAAGGGGCCACTGTGACAGACCGGAGAGTTCAGGGAGAAAAGCTCCAGGGAGGAGGCAGGGCTGATGGCGCATCGGGTGTGAGGCCCTCGATGGGAAGCAGCGGGACGGAGGTGTCGTCTTGGAGGAAGAACATACGTGATACACATGAAATGCGTGTGGTAACAGACTGTAGAGACGAGCATGTGAGATAACATGACAGAGGTCTGGAACGTAACTTGGGATCCAATGTGGGAGGCCATTAAAGCTGTATGACTTAATACGATGGTTAATCTTGACTGCCAGCTCGATCAGACCGAGAGGCGCTTAAATCAGCACTCTCTGGGGGTGTCTGGAAGGACGTGGGGTGTGACTTTGGGGAACTTATCTGGTTCCTGCACCCTGGCCCCTTGCTCTCTGCTGTTGGCTGCCATGAGATGAGCAGCCCTTTTTTTTTCTTTCTTTTAAAAATTTTTTATTTTTACTTTTTTTTTAGGCTCTCTTTTTTTTTTTTTTTTTTAAAAATTTTTTTTTTTTTTTTTTTTTTTTTTTTTTTTTTTGAGACAGTGCCCTTGCTATGTATTTCAGGCTGGCCTTGAACTCACTGTTTAGCCCAGGATGACCCTGAGCTTGCAGGGCCTCCCCTTGCCTGAGCCTCTGAGTGCTGAGATTATTTTTATTAGTGCATGTTTGTGGGATATAATGGTCACATTCATTGTGGGGATTGGTACATGTACAGAACACTTCGCAATTCTTTTTTTCCCCACCCCTCTATCCCTCACATTTTTTTTTTTGCCAGCATCAGATTCATTTGTTTATCTTGTAAGTCTTCATAAAGTTAATTATCATGCATACGGATTTAACAGCCAGACTGACAGGCCAAAAACACATATAAAGCACATAAGACAATTATAGCAAATCAAGGTACCCTTTTACATGCATTGTCCATGCTGGATTATAATGGTTCTGGGTCTGTTTTTTCCGGCACTGTGCTCTTGTGTTGCCCTTGCCTTGCCCTCGTTGCCTAGAATGGCTTTGCTTTTCTACTAGGTTCCATATGAAGTTTAGGATTGCTTTCTCTAGTTCTGTGAGGAATACTGTTGGTATTTTGATTGGGATTGCATTAAATCTGTGTAGCACTTTTGGAAGTATGGCATTTTGAGTGTATTGATTCTGCCTGTCTTGGAACAGGGAGCATCTTTACATTTTTTGATATCCTCTTTGAGCTCCTTTTTCAGACAGCTGCAATTTTCAGTGTAGAGGTCTTTAATTTCCTTGTTTAGATTAATTCCTAAGTACTTCTCTCTCTCTTTCCCCCTCTCTCTCTGTTTTTTTTTTTTTTGTAAATGCCCTTGTGAAAGGTATTATTTCCCTAATTTCTCTCTCAGTGTACAGGAACACTGTTGATTTTTGAGCATTGACTTTTTCCTGCGACACTACTGAATTTGTTTATTAATTCTAGGCATCTTTTTCTAAAAGCTTGAGCTTCAATATTAGGTTGAGATCTCTGTTTTTTTGACATGAGACTTTACTGCTACAAATTTCCTTCATAGGACTGCCTTCATTGCATCCTGTAAGTTCTGGTATGTTGAATTGGCATTATCATTTAACTGTAGAAACTGTCAAATTTCTTCTTTAATTTCATCTGTGACCCATTGGTTGTTCAGGAGGGTGTTCTTTAATTTCCATGTGTTTATGAAGTCTTTGTGGTTTCTTTTGCCATTGATTTCCAATTTCATTGCACTATGATCTGATAATATGCCTTATGGGATAATTTGAGTTCCTTTGCGTTTACTTAAGCATGTTCTGTGAGCTAATATGTGGTCCCATTTTGGAGACCATCCTGTGTAGCTAAGAATGTGTATTTTGATATCGTGGGGTGGAACACTCCGTAGACATCTACTAAGTCCATTTGTTCTTTGTTGATTTTTTTGTCTGGTTGATCTACCTATTTGTGACAGTGGGGCATTTGAATTCCCTCATTGCAATTGTATTAGTGTTTATTTGAATTTTCTTGTCCATTAATATTTGTTTTATATAGTTGTGTGTGGTGGTATTTGCTGCATATACATTTATGATTTTTATCTGTTCCTCTTGAATTATTCCCCTAACAAGAATATAGTGACCTTCTTTGTCTTTCTTGATCAGTCTTGCCTTGAAATTCACTTGTCTGCAAGAAGAATAGCTCCCTCTGCTTTTTTCTGGTTCCTGTCACATGGAGTATTATTTTCCATCCTTTTACTTTCAGTCTATGAATTTCATTTTGAATTACCACTTCAGACAATCCAAGTGAATGACTTTTGAATTGTTCCTCATTGCCTCCTGGGCTTGCCTCTGATGAACTGTAAGCCTGGGGTTGCATCTTGCTTAAGTATTTTCTTGTTGGTTTTTTTTTTTAAGTTTAATTCCTGTTTTGATGCTTGTAAATTGCTTATAGCAGGTAGCTTTATTGCTAGTATTTAAAATTCTAAGGCAATGACTACTTTTCAGAGATGTCTTTCATGTGTAGCTGGCTATTGGGTTTTGAGTCTGTTTCAAGATCCTGTCTCTTCAATTTATTTATGATGTGAAATTATTGCCAATTTGGCCTGGCCCCTGGTTTTTTGGCCATGTCCTATTTGTTTATGATCCTTAGGCGATTTCAGTGTTGGCATACTGGAAGATTGACTGATTAGAAAAATTATGTCACCTTGGGTAATGTAGTACAATTAGCAATAATAGTAGCATCAAACACACCCTACAAAATGACAAACTATGGTTAAGTATTAATTTGCCACTGTTAGCCATAGGAACTAAATTTGTGATTATATAACAAAATGTAAAACAAACCAGAAAGTTGTATATTGTAAATATTTCCTAAATGTGATGATTTCTCCCTAAGAGGAGCAAATTTACAAGGAACTAGTGGGTAAAAAAATAGAGGAAGTGGTTAAAAGCAAGACTGGAGGACAAAGATTACATGAACTTCGGGAAACTGAAGAAGACAGGAAGGAATGAGAGATGGAAGAAATAAAAACTAGAACAAAACAAGAAAACTAGAAACAGTGTTCACACTCATAGAAAGCGGAACAAGAAAGAAAAAACAAAAACAAGAAAATGAAAGGGCCAGGGGTTTGGCTTAGTGGTTCTGCTACCTGCCTCTCAAGTGCAAGGACCTGAGTTCAATCCCTGGTACCCCCCCAAAAAAACCCCCCAAAAAACAAGAAAATAAAAGAAGATTAAAAAACATTCCCTTCAGGGCATGTCTCTGCTGTCACTGGTAGACAGAATAGGGTGACAGAGCCCTGATCTATGTTGATGAGTCCCAGCAAGCCAGTCATAGGCAGGATAGTGGATAATTCCAGCGATCCTTCTCCTTTAGTTCCACTGTAGTTTAGGCTAGTTTTTGGCTGTGAGGCTGGAATCCATTTTGTTCAGCCTGCAATATTCCCTGTGGCTCCAGCTGGCTTGGGCTTGGCTCCCTGTTGTCTTGAATTTGGCTGCTTGGACCTCCTGCCAATTTAAACGTGGTTCCATCTCATCCTGACACTGGGAGCCGCAAGATGGGGGCAGTCTACAGCTGCTCTGAGTTCTAAGCTCATTTGGCCTCTCCAAGATGGCTACTGGTCAATTGCTCTCTCTTGGGGGACATTTGAACCCGAATAATTCAGCCACTGCAGTCCACTGGGTCCACTGCCCCATTCCACTGATGCGTTTCTCCATGGAGGCCTCTGAGGTCCCCGGTATTCACCATCTGCATCTGCAGGTTCGAGCTGCCCCTCCCATACAGCAAGTCAAGACTCAGGGAGAAAAGTGCAGTTTGTGTTGAAGTCTCCTTCTTCACTGTTTTCATGGGCTTCAGTTCTTGCTTCAGATTCTTGCTGGGTCCTAGCGACTCACTTTCCTCCTCTTCCTCTTGTTGCTATATTCCAGTGTCTGAACACCAAATCTTAGGCCATTTCTGTGTTGTTCACCACTCTGCCATCTTCCTGGAAGTCCTTCTTGTTTTCTAAATCTCTTTGAAAAATTTCTTAAAGCAAAAATATAAATGAGATAATGTGGAATTTATAACACATAGAGAAGCAAAATATGTGACTGTAGCACAGAGGAAAGAAGGGGAGGGAGGAAGGTGTACTACTATAATTTTTTTATACCATATAAAAAATGTTTGAAGTCCACAGTTATCTGCATTTCACAGAGGTGGAGGAGAGAGAGTGAATGTTAAAGTGTGGTCATTTCCAAGGCCATGGCCAGTGGGCGATGGAACTGAAGTTTCCTCTCAGCCTGAGTTTGGAGCTGAGCTCCTCACTGCTGTTGCCTGGTTCTGTCCAGGACACATAGTAAAAGGATGCTGCAGAATGTGGTGCCTACAGGGGTCGTCATGGGCAACCATCGTGTGACACATATTGTGATTAAATCCCTTCCTCACCCAGTGACAAGAGCCAGGAAGTCCAGAACTAGGCTGTTCTGTGTCCAAAAATGTTATCTAATAAGTAGACAAATTAGCAGAAAACCAAAAGGAAATGTTTAAAACATTGTGAGCCCCTGGGGATTCAGGTTCCCAGGCTGAGAAAATCCCTGGGGCACTGTGGCCTGTGTCCAGTGGAAGGAGGCAGAGGGCAAGTGCTGCCCAGAAGGGACACAAGATAGTAAGCTGCCTGTCTGTGATGGCGAAAGAGTCAGGGTGATGATCAGAGGCCATCACTGGGGTCCCTGTTCATCCAGTGGGCTCTGCTGTTGTGGCTCTGGGCCACCTTAGCCACTCACAGGGGATTGTGTGGGATCAGAGGCAGCTGCCTTTTCCCATCCAAGGAGATGGTAACAGATTAGGTGACGGTGAGGACTCTGTGGGAATATCCTGAGTCAGCTCCCCTTTCCTAGGAGAGTAAGTCCTCTGTGGATGTTGGGACTGAGCCATGAGTAGCCAGTGATTGGTGAGGAAGCGTAGTGTGGTGGAAAAACTCCCCCAACCCCTGGAGTTTGTGACAACCTGATTGGCTACTTCAGGCCCTAAACTCTTAATCCGGATATCATCACCTTCCCACATGATCCTTGTTTGGCTTTCCTTTTTCCTGTCAAGGTCTTATCTCTAAAATTTATGGAGGACTTACACACAAGGTCGAGTTAGCAACTAAGAGAATATATACACTTACATACAGTGAACCTGGGAAGATACATTTGTTTCAAATTCTCTCAAGGTAAATTTCAGAAAGTCAGAGGAACTGGGTTGTAAATGCAGCTGTAATGCTTAAAGGTTGAAAATGAGCAAGCAGTCCTGAGCTCTGCTATTGGCTCCCATCTCCTAACCTATAGTATATTGTCATTTGCCTTTTCTTCTTGTAGTATATGTCATTGAGCCAGGTGGTGGTGCACACCTGTAATCCCAGTGTTACTGGGGTTTGGGGTACTTGCATGTCCTTCTAGAAGTGATTTCTGCAGTCCACTGGGTCCACTGCCCCATTCCACTGATGCATTTCTCCATGGAGGCCTCTGAGGTCCCCAGTAAAGGTCCTCTTTCTGTCCCAAGCAAAGAATTGGTCAAGATCAAGCATAATGGTAGCAAAGTTTTATTAAAGGTAGGAAGAGAAACAGGCTTTGGAGAGTGAGTTTGGGCCAAATAAAAGTAGGAAAATAAGTACACCCTATAGCATGAGGGCAGGCCACCAAAGAAGAGCAAACACAGTTGCAAAAACTCAATGTAGACTGTCTTTTTTGTATCACCCACTCCTCAGGCTGATGTCAGGTCTGAGCCACCATCCTGAAAATCTGCTTGAGTTTGCTTGAGAAGTCCATATGCAGGGCTCTGGGGACTGTTCTGCACATGTGTCCCGAAATTTTATGATTAACAGGTCACACCTGCTTCCCCAGCCAGCTTTACCAATCCCTAATCTCCTGTCTCCTTGCCCCCCTGAGAGACCCATATCCTCATAATTCTTTGTGGGGCAGTGGTCTCTGCCTTCTACAGCTTCTTCCAGCTGGATTGGGGCATAGACCCTACCTATTGGGGATTATGTGCTTTCCAAGTAACTTGGGGTGCTGTGGCTTACTAGGTAGATTGAAGAAAAAAAAAACCTGTTAGAAGATAATAATAAAAAAAAGTTGGTGACTGTTTGATAGGAGAAAATAACTTTACTATTATGCTGGGAATGTAGAACCCCAGAAATATGAGAAGCAGGTCAGATTTCCATGCTTCTTTTGGAGGACAAAGTATGGCAAAGGGGGAGGTTAGATAAATTATCGAGAGCCTAAGAGCCATGGACTTAGTAAGATTACCCATGTAATGAATGGATCTAATTAAAAACAGCCTCATACAGGTGCTCATTTAAACTGCGGTGAATTATGGTCATTAGTGAGTCTACTTCTCTGCTCCTGGAGTGACACAGGAGTCTTGCTTTTTGAGAAGGAGCCTCAGGTCTTCCAGAGGTTCTTAGGAATAGCTTTCTTCTTAGTCTTGTGAAAATTCAAGTGACCATTTCCCATGTAGGATTTTTATAGCTTGTTGCTGTGTCTCTTGAGGAAGCACTAGAATGGTTCCTCTGGAACTGGAAATAAGTATAGGGTCCTGAGGGCCTGGAGGGCTGCCCTTCTTGCCTGTCACTTTTTAATTTCCCTAAGAGACTTTAGGTATGTCTCGTTGGGATTCCTTGCAATGAACAACAACGACCTGCTTGGAAAGATAGACTACGTCTCAGTTGCAGAATTTCCTGCTTGGTTTTTATAAATGATTGGTTATTAGTCATCAAGCTCCTTTCCAGATGGCTGCATGGCCATGTAGCACCAGAAAGGCATATTTGGAGTCTGTATAGCTTTTTTTTTTTAAATTTATTAACTAATTTTATTGGTACATTTAATGCATACAATATATAATGACGTTTATTGTTGGAAATTTGTACCTTTACATAATCAGTCTTCGTTCTTATTTTTTCCCCATTCCCCTGCCCTCCCTTCAACTCCTCCCTCCTTCCCTATCTTCAAAATCTTTGTTTCCATTATCTTTCATTTTTTTACATTAATTCCATTTCCTTCTTTCCTTTCTCCTACCCCTCCCATTTCTCTTTTCCCTTTGTCCCTTTTTTCTTATTTCACATTATCATACCTTTTAGTCCTATTTACACTTTCAGTTTCTCATATTAGAGAAACTATTCAGTATCTGCTCATGTGTGTCCCATTTATATCACTTAAGAGAATTGCCTCGGTGTGCATCCATTTAGATATAAATGCCTCTAATTTACCATTTTTAATGGCTGAGTAGTATTCCATTTTAGAAAAAAAACATATTTTCTTTATCCAGTCTCCCATTGATGGGCAATTGGGCTGCTTCCAAGTTCTAGCTATTTCAAATTGTGCTGCTATGAACATGGGTGCACATATATCACTGTGGTAACTTCTAGCCCTTTTCTAATAACAGTGCCCAAATAAGAACTATTAGCTCTGCCTTTTTGAGCAGAGGTCCCTGGGGTGAAGTTGGCTTCATTGATCTGTTGTGAACTGACAACTGCATAGCCTGCCTTTCGATGTCCTTCTTGGACAGAGCTGCTTCCATCAGTGAACCACACCTCCTAAGGTCATTGATGTCATACTTGCTTGTCCTGCCTGGGAGATTATTCACAAGAGTGGCTACTTCTGGGCCTGTGGGCATCCGAGAGGGAGAATTAAGAGTAGTGCAATTTTTTAATAATAACCTCAGGGGTGTCTAAGAGCATCGCCTGGTGCTTGGCACACTGTTCCTGTTAACCACAAGTAATCTTTGGTCTCAAGAATCACTCGGACTTGATATGGAGTCAGAACTTCTAGTTTCTGTCCTAAAGTTAGTTTTACAGCTTCTTCGTTAGCATAGCTATTGCCCTCAGGCAGGGTGGTTATCCAGCAGCCTCCCCATCTAACTTTGAAAAGTGTGCCACTGGGAGGAGTTCTTGTCCTAGCCTTTGGTTCAAAACACCCATAGCACTTATTCTCTCTTCTAATATGTAGAGGAAGAACAGGTGTTCTGTTATATCATGTAGCAGGATCCACCGTTGGTTGCTAATTAGGTTAGAGAGACCTGGTGTAGTCTCAACAGCTAAAATCCATTTTGGCTTTTGTCAGAATTTGAGAATTGCCCCCCAGTTTTGCTAGTAAATCTACTTCCTAGCAAGGAAGTAGCACACTGTAGGACAATGAGAAACTCATGGTTAAACATTCTTAAATATCATACCAGAGCAGCCCTAAAGAATCTCTGACTAAAGTCCCCTTGACCCCAGCTATAGCTACAGATCTAGAGGAGAAAGGTTTTCCAGAGAGAAGTCATTCAAAACAGAATGAATTAATTGAAGTGGATCACCATGATGTCCGGCATTACCCAGCATTCCTCACGGGATGGTAATATCCATAGGTTCCCTTTGCCCTCTTCATAGCAGGAAACGAGGGTTTTGTCTGGCCTAGCCCCTCTCTGGGAGCAGGGATGGCTAACCCTCCAGTGCTATCAGGTGCATTGGCTGCCTTATGCATAGAGCAGGGCATCAGTGGCATGGTGTAATTACATGCCCAGTGTCCAGACTTCTTGCATTCAATCAGGGATTTTCCATAAGATGATTTGAGTGAGTTTAAAGCGATGCCAATTGTGACAGCTATAATTTTAGCTTTTCTCTTTTGACCCTTCTCCAGATGCCAGTTGTTGGACATATAGAAAAGGCCATGTTTTGCAACTGGGTCAGAGGGGTCTCATTTGAAGTTTTTTCATTAAACAGATGGGAAAGACTCATATCCCCTGAGAGAGAGGCAAGGATCTGAGGACAAGGATCATCAAAGGTCTCTCTCTCTCTCTCTCTCTCTCTCTCTCTCTCTCTCTCTCTCTCTCTCTCTCTCTCTCGCCACTCTAAATGCCTCACTTCTTGGGCTTTGCCTGAGATAAAGGGTTACAAAAGCCTGAACAAAAGGGATCTCACTCCACTTCCTGTTTTAAGCAAAAATAATTTAACTGAAAAATAGTCTTATAATTTAAACTGCCATCCCAACCTATTGGAGGCCAATCAGCTCTGTGATCTGCCTAGAGGAGGGTGCAGTGAGGGCTAGAGAAGAAAGATAAAGTAACACACTTTCAAAGTACATGGGGTGGAGTGGGGCTTGGCGGTCAATGCTAGAGACAGTGGGCAAAGACAAAGACATTCGGAGCTAGCCACTATTTATTTATTGGGTACACACAGTAATCAGAGGGAGTATTCGGTGACTCAGAGGGTAGCGGTAATTATTTTAGGTTGATGAGGATCTTAGGTTAATGAAGATAGGCAAAGAATTCTTACAATAGTAGATGGGACAAAAAGCAGGCTAAAAAGGACTTTGTCCTCCCAGGCAAAACCTTTCTCTTTTTGTTGATTACTATTTCGTTCTCAAGGAACCAGGATATTTTCAGCGAATGTAATCTTGTCCTGGAGTGTCACAGTATCATGGGACCGTTGAGACCTCAGCGGTGACTGGAGGCACACAGAGTTATGTTTCTGCATGCCATAGCTGGCCATCATGGAAAGAAGACACTAAACCACAGACAGCCCTATCCACAATTTAATTATGAAACGATTTTTCCACCAAAATTATATAGAATGGCTCTTGACACATACCCGTCTCTCACCATTTCCTAGTTCATACTGAACCCAAACAATATTGCAAGAGTAGATAAGTTATTATTTTTTCAAATGTCAAGGTCAAACCTTACCAGCCCTAGCTGCAAAGTCAGTGGAGTCTGTGGCACATGGTTCATGAGGGTCCCATGGCTTGTCTTGAGGCCTATAGCAAGAGATAGCTACGTCTTGGGTTCTTAAAGTGGCATCCCATGCAGAAGAGACCCAAGATGAGCCTACACAGCATCCCTTGTGAGACTGAAGTATATATTAGACAGATGTCTCTGTCCAAAGTTAGGATGATGCCAGCATCTTTCATAGAAGCATCATTTTGAGCCACTGGATGGCTGTACTAGGTCTCAGGTCCTTCAGGTGGTTTCCTATGCAGGAGGAGACCTGATTTGAGCCCACAAGTGTCCCTTGTGAGACTGAAATATTAACTAGACAGACATTTCTATCTGAAGCTAGGATGTACTGTCATCTTTCATAGACACACAAGAAAGCCCTACTGAGGGATTTTTGTCTCCATATTTTTGTGCCCATATCTAAGGACCAGGACCCACTAACTCCATAGAGAGAGGGGGCTGAACCCCCTCTCTTAATGGCTCTGCCTAGCCCTTTGAAATTCTCATGAGATCAGGGTACAGTCCCTCTCCATTGGGCCTGCCTTAGGCATTATGAGCCACTTAAAAGTTGTACTTAAGTAGGTTGGATCCAACTGAGAAACAGCATTTCTTGCATTTACCCCAGTAGTAAAAACTTTAGTACTTTAAGGCAGTAGAGACGGAAACATCTTTTTTAAGGAAAAAAATCTTAAAACCTAAAAATGAGAGTGGTTCTATTTTTGACTCATGGTCACTTGTGTTCAGCTTTACTGGCTGTTCTTTTGTTTTGCTCAGGCCTCCAGGCATATGTTTCTGCATTGCCTCCACTTTGTTAGAAGAAACAACATGGTGGAACCAAAATGGGTAGCCACGCACCTGACAAGACAAGATGGCAGTCAGTCACATGACAAAATAGCAGTCTGTGACAAGATGGCACCCTGTGAAAGAAATGGCCATATAGGGAAAAGCACAGATGAGACTTTGAGCACAAAAAGGAATAAATTGGAGGTAGATAGCTACTCAGGCAAGCTACCAAGTTACCAACAGCTGTTTTTCCCAAAAGAGTGAGAAAGTTGAGCAAAATATCATGGAGAACAGAAATACGAGATCAAAAAGCATACTAAACTCTAGGTCGCACACATGGTACCCATACGATGTTTTCTGCAAATGGATTAATAATAGGCTCTCTGCCTGTTCTTTACTGACTTTTATCACCAATCAGTGACCAAATATTGGAGGTAGACCTGTAGGTCTCCTATGGCTGGAAGAAAAACACAAAGGCCGTGCATTTTCCTTCCCCTCCTGCCATGGTGGGATGGGCAGGAAGCAATTCCCAGTGCTAGGAGAACAACCTGAGTTTCCCAGCCTAGGGGAGAGAGGCAGGGAAAGAAGAAAAAACACATTGTGGCATTTTAGAAACAAAAAATTATGAGCCCAAGGGGCCTTATTTTTTCTCCTGACTGGCTCACCCAATATATTACTGGGTTTTGAAGTGCTGGCATCTTCTTCTGGAGATGGCTTCTAGGTTCTTTGTGGCCTGAGCAAAGAATTGGTCAAGACAAGTACAAATGATAGCAAAGTTGTGTCAAAGGTAGCAAGAGACATGGGCCCTTCAGAGTGACTTTGGACCAGGTGAAAAGAGGGAAAGTAAGTACATCCTGCAGAAGTAGTGGCAAACGTATGGTTCATGTGTTATTGTGTTTTTCTTTTATGACAGAAGATGTTAATGTAGAGTTTTTTGTTCTAAACTAAAATCTTAGTATTCAGGTTTAATTGCACTGTTGGCACTTTGCAATAAATACGTGGGTTTTTGGTTGCAGGTTGGCACTTTGTCTCTAAAATGTTTGCCATTACTGTCCTATAGCATGAGGGCAGGCCACCATGGGGAAAACAGAGGCAAAAACTCAATGTGGACTGTCCTTTTTGTATCACCCACTCCTCAGGTGGATATAAGGTCTAGGCCATCTTATAAAAAACCTGCTGGAGCCGGGCATGGTGGCGCACACCTGTAATCCCAGCACTCGGGAGGCTGAGGCAGGAGGATCCCTGTGAGTTCGAGACCAGCCTGGGCTACAAAGTGAGTTCCAGGTCAGTCTCAACTACGTAGTGAGACCCTGTCTCAAAAAACCAAAAACAAACAAACCAAAAAAACCTGCTGAGGACCTTATGAGAAGTCCACATGTGGGGATTTGGGAATCATTCTGTGCATGCATCTTGGGATTTTATAATTAACAAGTCACACCTTCTTCCTCAGCCAGCTTTGATGTGCCCTAATCTCCAGTCTCAACAGGATTCTTGGAGGCTGAGGCAGGAGGGTCACAAATTTGAGCCTAGCCTGGGCAATTCAGTGACATAGTGAGACCTTGTCTCAAAACAAAAACGAAAAGCAAACCAAGGGATTGGGGATATAGCTCAGTGCAAGGGCCCAGGATTCAGTCCTCAGTTCTGACCAAAAAAAAAAAAATTGGTCTTCAAGTTAGAGATCCGATTAAGTTTCCTTAATCACCAGAATCTGCATATGAAGATACATGCATGTAACAGCTGCCTGTTTTAATTGCCACAATTGAATCTGCCTAACAAAGCTTTTGCCCAGAACCTTTGTTCACTTGTTCTCTTCAGAATCAAACTCTTCTTCCTCTGTTTTCTGTAGCTTCTTTACTCCCCACCAGATATAAGCCCCTTGAGATCATTTAGTCTTTGGTACCCAGCATGGGACCTAACCATGCGTTGGAGAACTCAGTAGGGCTGGAATCACCCGCTTTTTTTAAGTAGGAACACCACAGCAAGTCTTGCTTTCTTTTGCTTTGCTTTGCTTTGCTTTGCTTTGCTTTTTTTTTTTTTTTTTTTTTTTTTTTCCATTTTTTTTTTTGTACCAGGGATCCAACTTGGGTCCTTGTACTTGCAAGACAGGTGGCGGAAGCTCCGAGCTAAATCCCCAGCCCAAGTTCTTCTTCTTTTAACAGGGCCTGTGCTACAGCACATGGGCTTCAGTATACGGGAGGGAGCCCCTACACTAAAACGCTGAATTTGCCTGTTTTTCAGAAAGTGCTCTGTAAATAGAGTTGGGATTATTTGGCCCGGGCAAAGAGACCAAGGTGATTAATTGAGCTCATAAAGTGCTGTGTCTGGGTGCTTTCTGTTTCTTTATTGAGATGTCAAGAGCAGAGGGGGCTTTTTTGGTTGGTTCTGTGGTGAACAGACCCTTTTGAGAGTCTGGTGAAAGCTATGGATTTGCTCCATCCAAGAGGGCAAAAAGGTGATCTTCCCCTTAGTTGTAGGGGTTCATCAGTTCCCCCTAAATCTAGCCCCAAACTTTCAGTGATTAATTTCGAGATTAATGTAAGATGCAAAATATGAACTATTCATTTCTTCATGGAAATAGGGAGGTAGACCAGATGGTTTTATCTTGTCTGTCTTGTCTGTACCCTTGAGATTGGGACCTTTTTTGTGGGTGCATTTATGAAGCTCCTGTGCCTTCGGTATCAGCACCTTCTCAGCCTATAAGGTCTACAGATGATATAAAAATAAACCTACTAGATCATGTCCTTTCTTCAAAGTATGGTATTCTGTAATAGAAAAGCTTAAGAAAAAGTTTAGAGTGAACGCGCAGGAATCAAAAAGGTATTACCTGAAGTTAGGGCTTCTCCACCTTGACTCTGTTGATCATTTGGGGCCAGATATTCCCCTGTTGGGGGTGCTGCCCTGTGTCCGGTCAGGTGACCAGCAGCATCCCTGCTCTCCACCCAGCAGATAGCACTCCACTCCTGATGAGCAGGTCTGTCCACAGACACGCTGCTGCGTGGCCTGGCAGCGAGGCGGATCACATCTCCCCTTCTCCTCAGAATAGCTGCTCTGTACTTAGCTTTCCTTTGGCTTTCTCGTGTAGAGGAACACCGCTTTGGAGAAGGAACTGTTCTTTTGCCTCCTTTCTACTCCTGTTACTGTTCCTGCAGCTAATTTGGCTTCCCGTGTGGGACCCTGGCCTTGCGATGCAAAAGACATCCTGACCTCTGGACTGCACGCGGTGCACCTGGTGGGGAGACTGCCCAGAGGCGTCCTTGGGCTTCTCATGCTCCTTGCATTGTGGGGCCACACTGAAGAGCCGTGTGCCTAGTGCCTTGGCGCTGGAATATTCTCCACCCAGGACCCTCTTCCTCTGCTCTTCTGATTATCGTTCATTCATATCTCGGTTTAAATGACACCGCTTGCTTCCCACGGGCCTGTCCTGATGTCGTTTCAGTCAGTTGACCTCAGCTAATGCCGTATAGCACAAGCCCAGGTTGACTTGCATGGTTGTGGGCTGGCAGGGGTTTGGCTGGTCGGGCTGGACTTGGGTGCTTTTGGCCCCAAGCCGGATCTTGGGTTCAGTTTGTTTGTACAGGGCTCTCATTCTGCTGTTCCAGTCAGCTTCTGATAGTGCTGTTCTCATGGTGGCAGTGGGACCACAGACGAAGGGCCCGTCTTGTGAGAGCATTTCAGAAATCTGCTCCTGTCCTGTACACTGGCGTGTTTGGCCGAAGCAAATCACGTGATCAAAGTCAGCAAGAAAGACGCCCCCACCTGCCAGCAAGGGCGTGGCTGCACTCACTTCTGCAGGGAGGAAGGAGCCGCCCACTCTGAGCTGCTGCCCATCAGTTCCCTGGCATTTTTGTTCTCTTCTGAGATCTGACAGATACCCCCTAAGGTTGCCTTCAGGGTGCCTGTTCTCTGCTTTTCCTGTCTCGCAGCTCCTGGAGACCTTTTTCCAAACCATCTCAGTGGGTTTTAAGGAACAGAGGCTCCAGTGTGGTTTTCCTTCAGCAGCAGGGCTCCCAGGTGTCCATGGGCAGCTACATGGACCGTGCTACTCCGAGTGGCTCTCTCTTGATTCTGAAATGTTCTGGAACTTTCAAAGCTGGAAAGAGCTTACAGGGAGATATTGGCCTGGGCAAGAGAGCCACTGACCACCTCCAGTGATGACTACTACTACTTCTGCTACTTCTTCCTCGTCCTCTTCCTCCTCCTCCTCCTCCTCCTCCTCTTCCTCTTCTTCTTCCTCTTCTTCCTTCTTCTTTCTTCTTCTTCGTGGAGATGGAACCCAGGGATCCTGCTAGACAGTCACACTACCATTGAGCTGTGTCCCCCACCCGTGACTTCTACTTTAAAGCTTCAGAGGGCCAAGGCTGTAGCTCAGTGGTGCTGCTGCCTGCCTGGCAAGCACAAGGTCCTGAGTTCGATCCTTGGTACCAAAAAAAAAAAAAAAAAAAAAAAAAAGTTATAGCCCAACTTCCCAGAAGCTAGAAGTGTGCAGGACGTTGAGATGCACAGAATTTCAGGAGGTAAAGCTTCTGGGGGAATATTCTCACCCTGGCCTGTCCAGAAGGGCTATTATAAACATACCTGGCTGTGTGAGCTACAGACGTTTCAGTCTGTATATTTACCCATTTGGCAGATTCATTTATTTTATTCACCATTGTCTTAAATGGTATGTGCTTTGCTCTGCTTTGCTTTTGTTTTCTTTTCTTTTTGGTAGTTTGAGACAGGGTCTCACTATGTAGAGACTGACCTGGAACTCATTATGTAGCCTAGGCTGGTCTTGAACTCACAGCGATCCTCCTGCCTCAGCCTCCCAAATGGTATGTTTTTTTTAAAAAAAAACAGACTCTTTTGAAATAAGTTATTTCCAGATAATAATTTAAGGATCAAGAAGACTCATACATAAAGAGACTCTGGGGTCTGGGCAGCTCTGTCACGACAGGTCCTTGTCATGCTGCATTGGTTTGAAGGGGGCCTGTGGGCAACATGGGGTAGCTGCAGCGATGCCCCAAGCGGACAGCCCTGCCCGACACCTGGGAGCCTGTACTGCGGACCTGTGATGCCACCTTCGGGTACTATGTGGGGCCTGCAGTGGTGTGGCGCTCCTGGGGGCTGCTGGCCCCAGAGCTGTCCTGGCCAGAGGCTCCACTGCCTTCTGGTCCTCTGGTGGGGAGCATCCTCAGTGATGCCGGAGAGCAGGCCTCCTGGAGAGCCAGGCACACGCTGCTCTCAGTTCCAGAGACCCCCACACCTTCCCAGACCGCCCAGTACCTCCCTGCTCGAGTGTGGTCCCCTTGCCACACGCACAGACCTCTGCCTCGCTGCGTGTGCTCTGCCTTGTGCCCTGGGCAGACCCCAAGCCGTCGCCCTCTCCCTGTGCTGTCCTAGCCTGTGTGGTCTACTGGGCCGCCTTCCTCATACTGTTCTTAGGATGGCCTGGGCCGGGGAGGTTGGGAAGATAACGAGGAGGCCTGAGCAGCGGAGCTGGGTCTGGGAGGCCCTGACGGCTGATGCTCCACGGTGTCACTGCCCAGGTCAGTCCTGCCCAGCAGCTCACGGCTTCCTGAGCCCCTGGCGCTGGCTGGAGTGGAGATGGGCCGTGGGGCGCAGTGGGGAGAGCAGCAGGGTCCACCTTTGCCCGTGTTCCTGATGGAGGAGACCGGCCCCTCAGCAGAAGGTGCTGGCACTGTGTCCTCAGGTGTGAGGAGAGCAGAGGGGGCCTGTGGTGCGGGCAGCAAGGTGTTGGAGTGATGGGGGCGAGCTGGGGTGCAGGGAAGGCAGCCCTGGGGGGAAGAGAGGGTTCTGAAAAGGAAGGCGCCTCCCCCTCTGAGAAATTCCTTCCAGATCAGCAGCAGTCAGGGCCCAATTTGAAGAAACCCCATTTGATCCGTTTTGGAATCTCAGGTTTTCCTGGAGGCTGAATTTTTCCCTGGGTCTTTAGTCCTTAACCTACAATGAAGCAGTGTTGATGGGGGTGTCTGGAAGGGCTGGCAGCGCCCACCTGCCCAGCAGCGGCCCCTGGCGGTGCAAGCAGTCACCAGGGTCACCAGTGCCCGGTGGAGCCGACTCACTGTTGGGGCACAACTCACTCTTTTCAAATGTATTTTGAGGCTACATCTGTTTTCCCTAAGTGGAACACACTTCCATTTATAAATCTGAAATGGGAACCTTCTCAGTGTGTGCAGCTCACACCTAAGTGCTTTAGGGCTATATCTGAGTGAACGGATTTTTTAAATCTTAGTTGAAGACACGTCTGATGTCCTTTCTGGGAATGCGGGGGGCCGTTACACATAACTGAGCTGCGTGCTTTAAGGTGGCTTTTGAATCGCACAATAAGTCTTGAGTGGGGGAAAAGAAATCTTGTCCTGAAGGTTTGAAACCTTGCTTTATCACTGTTCTTTCTACTGTGAAGTAGAAATAATGTCACCTCCCTAGGCAAGGTAAGGTTGCGTGTGTACCTGCGCCAGGGACAGTGTGACATCACAGGCAAGGAAACTAAGGCCGAGAAGAGGTTCCCAGCCCTGGCTGCGCATCAGTGTCACCGGCGGTGTTTGCACACCTGGCTTACATACTCACCAGTGCCCCTGGGGCCGTGCTGTCCTGTGAGCCCTGTTCCCCACCCACGCGACTCCGCTTGCTCATCCCAAAACCTCCTTCCCAAAGCCGACTCCAATCCCTGAGGCTTCCGGGCTTTCCCTGGCCTGGCAGCATCACCTGCGGGATTCCTGCCCTGGACTTGGGAGCTGCGAGTCCTACTGGTCACCCGGGCCTGCGGCTGCCACGCTCCTTGCATAGTGGCAAAGGGAGGGGCTTTGGGGAGGGAACAGAGCACCCCCACCCTGAGGGCCTCCTTCAGGCCACTGGGGGACCGGTGCTGAGAACCACAGCGCCTGGACTGCTGAGAGCATTGTCTGAAACAGGCGAGCCTGCTGCAGGAGTCCCTGGCGGGGACCTGCACAGAGTCTGCCTGCAGCCACCTGCGTGACTCTGGCTGGCCCGGGACCTGTGTGGCCGCTCCTGCCTCCACTCCTAGGCCTCACGGACCAAGTCTTCCCGGCCCCACCCTGTGCCCTCAGCAGTGATGGGGACAAAGACCAGGCCGGGCTGCCTCGGTGTCCCCTCCGTGTGCGCCAGAGAGGCTGTTTGACCCAGAGCACCTGAATTCGGGTTCCCTGCTGTGTGTGCCTGCAGGTGGACGGAAAACACAGGCTTTATTTCGGACACTGGAAAATACTGTCCTGCACAGGGGCCACCAAGCCCGAGCCAAACCCGGATCCTCTTCAAACATGCTTTTTATGATTTGGGGTGGCAAGAGTGGTTCTGATGCTCTGCACAGGAGGTCTGGGGTTCTTAGGGAGTCGCCCCAAGGAGAGTAACCAGGGGAGCTGGAAAATTAATATCGGAACCTAGTCCATTACTATTTGTTAAACCATTATGTTAAAAAATAAAAAATTGACCTCCCCGCTTTTCAGTGGCCCTGTTGTACTCCTGCTGGGTCAAGCTTTTCTTCTTTCTTTCTTTTCTTTTTTTCCTTTTTGGTGGTGGTGGTTGTTTTGAGACAGGATCTCACCATAGAGCTCAGACTGACTTGAACTCACTATGTAGCCCAGGCTGGCCTGAAACTTGTGGCAATCCTCCTGCCTCTGCCTCCCAAGTTCTGGGATTACAGGCATGCACCATCAGCCTCGCCCAAGCCTTTTTTCTGTTAGGGCCTGAAATTAAGAAATTCTTCAAGATAGGCATGGTGGCACACCGCCTATAATCCCAGCTGCTCAGGAGGTTGAAGCAGGGGGATCACAAGTTTGAGGTGAGCGTGGGCGGGCAATTTAGATCCTGTCTAGAAAATTTTAAAAAGTGGTTAGGGATGTAGCTCAGCACTAGAGGGCTTGCCTAGTGGACGTGAGGCCCGGGGCTCAATCCCAGTACCCAGGGATTCTCCGTTCTCCTTCCCATCCCACCTCTCAACACCTGTCTTGGAGGCGTCTGTCCCCCTGGGCAGGGTCTCAGGAACCAGGGTGGCGAAGTGTGGAGCTGGCCCCAGGGAAGGAGGAAGGGCCCGACCAGGAAAGAGACCCTGCCTGGACAAGGCTCACCGAGGCCAGGGGATGTGGTCCCGCTGCCCTGGGGTCCAGTCGGCTCCGAAGCATCAGCATAGCGCCTCAGGGCACCTAGTTGGTCCTGGACAATGAATGCCTTGCTGCCACCCCACAGGAGGACGAGGTTGGCCGCAGTGTGCAGCAGGAAGGAACGCACAGCCCCCACGCTCAGAGCTCCGTCCTTGGAAAGGCCTCAGCCGTCTGTGGCTGGTGGGGCAGGGACCTAAGTATCCTGTCAGGTCAGAGCTCCAGCGGGCTCCTCCCCACACCCTGGGCCTCTCCAGGTCGACCGTGGTCACTGTCCCCCTCTCCCGTCCCTCTTCCTGGAGATGTCTCACCACTGTCCTTTTCTCTCCTCCGCGGGTGCAGATCCTGGCCAATGTCTTCCTCTACCTGTGCGCCATCATCGTGGGAGTCATGTCGTACTACATGGCAGACCGGAAGCACCGCAAGGCCTTCCTGGAGGCCCGCCAGTCGCTGGAGGTGAAGATGAACTTGGAGGAGCAGAGCCAGCAGCAGGTGAGGCGTGGGGCGTTGCCGTAGGGGGTTTGTTGGGGAGGCCTTGGGCCTGGAACCCAGGGCTCGGAGTTCTCGGCCTGTCCTGGGTTTGCTCGCTTGCTTGGCCCTGTGTGGGCTCCCGGCCATCCGAGGGCTGCTTAGGCCTGCGGGGGGTCGCTCCCCCGAGTCTCCTCCGTGTTTGACCTCAGCCTTCCTCTCCCACTCTTTCTGGTTTTTAGTAATGTACACTTTTCACAGAAATGCGTTGCCCAAGCCGCAGCAGTGACTCCCTGTTTCTTTTCTCAAATGGAAAGTGTTGATGAGTTTCTTTTGAGTTCTTTTTCTTTTCTGTGCCATTCTTGCCCTGTCCCTAGCCCCTGGCCATTCACCTGCAGATTGGCTGTGCACCTAATGTGTGCCGAGAGCAGCTGGGCCTATCCTGCAACCCCACGCCCTCCCCAGGAGCCTTTCCTCTGCTTTACTCCATTCTGAGTCACTTGAGCAGAGGGAAAACCACCCTGTTTACCCTTTTCCATCTGGAGACGGGCCTCTGTCCCTGCTCGCTGTCTCCTGGCTCTGCTCCAGCCTAATCCACGACAGAATGGTCCTCCTGGGTCCCTTGTGACTCAGCCTTGTAAATGGGCTTTGGTCTGAATTCCTCTCAAATGCTTTTTAAAGGTCTTGCAGAGATTTTACCCACCATTTCCTGTCATGTCTAGTTTTATCTCCACTTCATGAAACGCTCTGGTCCGTTGCTCTGGGTACTGTGTCATTTTGTGTTCATGAGATCCTGTGAACTCTGAATCTGCTGGAGTTGTTTTCATGGCCCTGCCCCAGAGGTGGATGGGGCTGTAGTTTCACGTCCTGCCCTGGAGCCCTGAGTTTGAGGGAGCACCGTTGTTGGGCCTCTTGTCAGTCAGCTCTTCGTCGTTGTCACCAAAGAGCTGAGTAACAGCTTGGAGAAGGAAAGGTTTATTCCTCACGGCGTCAGAGGGTCAGTCAGGGGTTAGTTGGCTCCGTGGCTTTGGGCCTGTGCTGAGGCAGAAACATCCTGGCTGCAGCGAGGATACACGAGAGCTGCTTACTTCGCTGCAGCCAGGAAGCAGAGAAAGAGGGAAGAAGCCAGAGGAAGGACCCAGGGACAGGACGTCCTTCAGAGAAGGCTCCCAGGGACCTGCACCCTCCAGAGGGCCCTTGGCTGTGGGCCTGTCAGCAGGTTACCTCTCACGGTCCAGCGCCTCTGGGCCCCAGCGCTGCTGCACTGGGGGTCACTGTGTGTGACCCGGAGCACACAGGGCACCACTGAGCCACAGGTGCTTCTGCTGTCTTGGGGTTTTTCTCTGTCACTGAGATCTAGAAGCTTCTGAGCCAGGCCTTGGTCTCCTCCATTTCACAAGGCAGATTTTAGACAGGGAATTTCCCTGGCCTCTGTTGGGATAAAGGGCCAGGGTTATCGGCCATGCTGTTTGTCCCCTGCTTCTGAGCCTGGACCCCAAGTTTCTGAGGACCTATTGTCACCTGAAAGTATCTAACGAATCGGCCTTTACTGACTTCAGGAAGGCCCTGGTGCACATCCGATCTCTCGCACCATGGTGGCATCCTGCCCCTGTCTCCACTAAGCCAGGCCAGAGAACTCTTTTTGTGATTAAATGGATTTATTTCAGACATACAAGGATAGTTTTTTAAAGAAAATTAGTACATGTGTAGGATACACAGTGAATACATTCATTGTGGGTCATTGATACGTGTGCATGATTCGTCTTAGTTCTTTTTATGCCCCCTTCCCTTTCCTCACCCTCCATCTCTGAGTCCCTTCCTATTTGCAAAAGATCTGTCTCCTTGTTTCCTTTTCTCTCTTTTATGTTGCTCTTTATTTATACTTTGGGTTTCTCATATAAGAGAATTCGTGTGCTGTTCAGGCTTGTGTATCTGTGCTCTTTCCCTGAACATTATGGTCTCATGGTGCTTCCGTTTTGTTACAGATGACTCAGGATTATCCTTCATGACAGAGTAGTACTCCATTGTGTATAAATACCACATTTTCTTTGTCACTCACCTGTCGATGGACCACTTCCAAGGTTTAGCTGTGACGAATGGTGCTGCTATGAACATGGGTGTGTGTGCATCACTGTAATATGTCTTTAACTCTTTCAGGAGGGTGCCTAGAAGGGGAATAGCGGAGTCAAATGGAATTTCTAGTTTTAGGAATCTCCATACTGACTTCCATAGTGGTTGTATGAGTTTACATTCTTTTTCCTCATCAGCATTTGTTATTACAGAATTTGATCCCCCCTGCCTCCCTGTACTGGGAATCAAACCTCAGAACCTTTCGCTTGCCAGAGAGGTACTGCACCACTGAGCTGTGGGGTTTGTTTTTTTTTGGTACTGGGGCTCAAACTCAGGACCTTGTGCTTGCAAGGAAGGTGGCAGAACCACTGAGCTAAATCCCTGGCTCTTGATGATTCTTTGATGATAGCTAATCTTTCTGGAGTAAGATAAAATCTCAGTGTTGTTTTAACTTTCATTTATGTAATGGCCAGTGATATTGAACACCTTTTTTATGTATAGTGGTATCTTGGTTCATGAACTCAGTTCTCCATGATTCTAGTCACAAACTGAACTGGGTGAGAACTAGATCGAATTTTCCCACATGGTCAACACTGAACCCAACCACTGAATTTGATTTGGTTCTCATTCAACTTGGTTTGCATTCAGAATCATGGGAAGAATCAAGTTCATACTCTGAGGTATTACTGTTTATTGGTCATATCTTCTTTTGAGAAGTGTCTGTTCATTTCAGTTGCCCATTTTGTGATGGGTCTTTTATTGGTGGGGTAATTTTTTGAGTCCTTTATATATTCTAGATGTTAGTCCTCTGTCTGAAACATAAGTGACAAAAAGTTTTTATTCTGTAAGTTGTCCCTTCTCTCTGTTGGTTATTTCTTTTGTTGTACAGAAGCTTTTTTTGTGTGTGCTATCAGGAATTCAATTCAGGGCCTTGTGCCTGTGGGGCAGGCACAGTGCTACTAAGCTAAATCCCTGGACCAGAAGCTTTTGTTTTATTTTGGTTTTGGTTTTGGTTTAGTTTTTTCAGACAAGGTCTTGCTGTTAGTTCAGCCTGGCCTAGAACTCACCATGTAGCCCATGCTGACCTCGAACTTTCAGTGATCCTCCTGCCTCAGCCTTCTGAGTGCTGGGATTATAGGCACATGCCACCATGCCCTGCTCAGAAGCTTTTTTCCCCCCTCATTGTCAGAAGCTTTTTATTTGATGTGATCCCATTTGTTGATTATTTCTTGTGCCACTGGAGTTCTGTTCAGAAAGTGATTGTCTCTGCCTATATAGTCAAGAGTTTTACCTATTTTATCTTTTAGCCCATGACATGTTTCTGTTTTAACATTTAGATCTTTGATCCATTTTGATTTTAGTTTGGTGCACAGTGAGAGATATGGATCTAGATTCAATCTTCTGCCTATGGCTAGCCATTTTTCCCAGCAGCAGCTGCTGAAGAGGCTGTCTTTCCTCTACCTATGTTTTTGACCCTTTTGCCAAGGATCAGATGGCTGAAGGTGCCTGGGGTTGTTTCTGCATTCTTGATCTATTTGTCTGTTTTTGTGCAGTACCATGCTGTTTTTATCACTGTAGCTTTGTAATATAATTTGAAATTTGGAATTGTGAGCCCCCTCCTTTGCTCTGGTTGCCCAGGATTACTTTTGCTGTTCTAGGTCTCTTCTGGTGCTATATGAATTTTAGGATCATTTTGTGAAGAATACTATTGTATTTTGATTGGGATTGTGTTAAATCTATATATCAGTTTTGGAAGTATGGCCGTTTTGACAATATTGGTTCTGCTTGTCCAAGAAAAGGTGATATCTTTCTCTTTTCCAATGTCATCTTCAACCTCCTTTTTCAGAGTACGGTAGTTTTCATTGTAAAGGTCTTTCACTTTGGTTAGATTAATTCCTAAGTATTTAATTTTTCTTAACGCTGTCATGAATAGTATTGTTTTCCTGATTTCTTAGTGGGTTTGTTACTGGTGTGCACTAAGCAGTGCTATTGCTTTTTGTGTGTTGATTTTGTATCCTGACACATTGCTGAATTTGGAATTTGTTGCATCTTCTATGTAAAGGAACATGTCATCTGCAGATAACAAATAATTTAACTTCTTCCTTTCCTTATAAGTTATCATTTTTTTGGGGGTACTAGGGAATCAAACTTGGGTCCTTGTGCTTATGAGGCAGGTGGCAGCACTGAGCTAAATCCCCAGCCCACTTCTTCCTTTCCTTTATGTATATTTTTATCTCTCTCTCTCTCTCTCTCTCTCTCTCTCTCTCTCTCGCCTGATTGTTGCCTGATTGTTGATGTTTTAAGTACTGTATTGAACAGAACTGGTGATAGTGGGCATCCTTGTCTTGCTCTGGTTTTTGAGGGAAAGCCTTGAGCTTTTCCCCATGAAATATGGTAGTGGCCATCGGTTTGTCATAAAGGGCAGCAGCAGCCAGCCTCCTTCCCTCTTTCCCTGGATATTCCTTCCAGGCTGTGACCCTCCCATTGGTGCCACCCATGCCTTGGGTGTGGCGTCACTGTCCACCCTCTTAACCCCAGCCTCACACGTTCAATCTACATTCACACACCTAATCCAGCCACGTCTCAAACTCCCCAACTATGATCGTATGAGGCTCTCGGTGACATCGAGACACAAGCATGAAAACGGTGTATCACATTTACTGATTTGTATATGTTGAACCGTTCTTACATCCCTGAGATATGACCTGCTGCTTGATCATGATGTGTGGTCTTTTTGATGATGTGCCAATATCTTATTGAGGATTTTTGCATTTATGTTCATTAATGAGATTGGCCTGTAGTTTTCTTTTTCAGTCAGGTCCTTGTCTGGTTTGGGAATCAGAGTGACTCTGGGTCCCAAGAATGACTTTGGAGTACTCTTTTCCTTTTAATTTCATTAGGAGTTTGAGGGTTATTGGCTTTGTGTCCTCCCAGAGGTTCTTGTAGAATTCAGCAGTGAATCCATCAGGTCCTTGTTTTTCTTGGCTGGTTGGTTGTCCATGCCCCCTGCCCCCATACCGGGGATCGAATTCAGGACCTTGCACTTGCCAGGCAGGCACAGCACCACTGAGCTATATGCCCAGCCCTGGCTGGTGGGTTTATTACTCAGGCCAGAGCACTCTTGTACCTTTGAGAGCCACGCTTTCCTCTCCTGCAGAGTAGAGGTGCTGAAAGTGCCTTGCAGGGTTCCTTTGGGCTCAGACAGGAGGCACAGGCAGAGGTGTTTGCCCCTGCAGAGCTTGACCACAGTCCCAAGCCGGCTGGGGTGCAGGGGCCCATGAGGATTGCTTTCTGAGGGTCGGTGCCATAGCCTGGGGCCTGGCAGGGAGGCCTTTCCTGGGTGCCTGGGTCCAGTGCACTGGAGCGGCCTGCATTTGGCACTTCTGTGTTTGCTGCCCACGTGTGCCATCACAGCAGACATTGGTCCTGCAAGTGAGGGGCCGAAATTACTCAGAAGGGGAGGGTGAGGCACTAAGGCCCCTCCCCAGGCCTCCGGGCACACAGCCAGCGACCTAACTGTCGGTCAGAGGATGAATTGATCTGGCCCAAATGACATCTGTCCTGAGTGGGTCCTTGGGCCAGTTCTCAGCAGGAGAGGTGGCCTCCGGCTGAGCAGGGCTCTGCGTGAGCCCTGTGGGATGGCTTGCTGTCCCCGCAGGGCTGGGGTTCTGCCATCCGCTTGGTTCCCTTATCAGCGAGCGAGATCAGCTGCCACGTCTCCTCCTCTCCGAGATGTCCTCAGCTGGTTGTGGCCTCATGGTCCCATCACGCTTGGGAAGTAATTTGAGAATTTCCCCTCTTCCCAGCCCAGGAGTGTGAGTTGGCTTGTGCCTGCAGTGTTGGAAGAGTTCACTGTGAAGTCCTACAGGCCTGGGTGTGGGGAGGGTCAGTTCTTGTGGTGGTTCCATTCTGTTTCTCTTTAATATGTTTTGGGAGACCTCCCAAAATTATCCTTTTCATCTACATTTTCAAAACTTTGGCACAATGTTCAAAATACTTTCTTTTTATTTTTTTATTGCATATGTGGTAGATTATACTGATGTTCCTTTTTTTTTTTTTTTTTTTTTTTTTTTTTTTTTTTTTTTTTTTTTTTTTTTTTTTTTTTTTTTTTTT
>NW_022900914.1:6446991-6458768 GCF_012274545.1 Fukomys damarensis | reverse complement strand
TTTTTTTTTTTTTTTTTTTTTTTTTTTTTTTTTTTTTTTTTTTTTTTTTTTTAGTTACTGATAACTTTTGTCATTAGTTTTTTCCCCCTTTTATCTTGATAGGGTTTATTACTACTGTTTTAGCCTCTTTGGTCAACCACCTTATGTCTTTGTACTTATTTCTTTGTACACTTACTGTCTATAATTCAATAATTTATGCTTTTGATTGGATCATCTTCTCTTTTTTACTTTCTTTGGTCTTACTTTGTATTCTTTCTACCTTCCTGAGCTGGAACATAAATAATTTTCAGTTTTTCTTTTCCCAAACTTGCATTTAATGCTATTGATTTTCCTTATTAGGTTTCTTTGGCCAACCCTGCAAATTTTAATATGTCATATTATCGTTGTCATTTAGTTCAGAGTATTTTCTAGTTTCATTGAAAGAGATTTGAGCCATGGGCTATTTAGAAGCATATTGATTAGTTTCTGAACATTTGGGGATTTGTTTAATATTATGCTTTTGTTACTGCTTTTTAATTTAATTCTACTGTGGTCAGAGACTATACGTGCGGTCAGTTTTGATGCCCTTGAGAATCTGCAAACTATTTACATATCATTGAAAATAAAAATAGTAGTTAAGTATCATTTATGTCATCTTTGCATCTGCCTCAAACTAATTCTTTTATCCTTTTGGTCATAATTCAGAGACTTTGCAAAACTTCAGCTTCATTTAATCCTCTGCTGCCCCCCATTTTCTGACTGTCGTTGTAATGAATTTTAACTGAACATATATTTGAAACTGTCTCATGCAGTTACTGCTCGTTACTTGTATTCATTCACAGTTTTGCCCTGTCGATTGTGCTCCATTCCTTCATTTCTGTGCTTCATCTTAAAGAGTTCCCTTTAGTGTTGTTTTTCATGCAGCCCTGTCAGCAGTAAATTTTCTCCATTTCTTATTGTCTGGAAATGTGTTTATTTTGCTTCTATTTATGAGAGACACTGGTCTTAGTCTATTTTGTGCTGCTGTAGCAGAATAAGCGAAACTGTATACTTAGAAAGGACAGAAATGTGTTTCCAACAGTTCTGATAATCGGGAGGTCCAAGCCACAGTGTTTGGCCTGGTGACAGCCTGCTGTGGGTCCACGTGTGGCAAATGGGCCGCGAAGAGCAGTCTTCACGGGCCGCCACCCTTACGGCCCCACCTCTTGCCACTGCATGTGGGGCCAGCACTGTCAAATCGCAGCAAGGCTTTTTGCAGAGAAGAGATTCTTGGTTGCCAGCTTTTTAGGACTGCCTGTCAGGGTGCCTTCCACGGCCCTCAGGCTCTGTCATTCCCGGGTCAGGCCTGCTCTCTTCCTCCGTTTAGATAGTTCTTTTTTGACACAGGGTCTCACTATGTAGTTGAGACTGACCTGGAACTCACTATGTAGCCCAGGCTGGTCTTGAACTCATAGTGATCCTCCTGCCTCAGCCTCCCGAGTGCTGGGATTACCGGCGTGCGCCACCTCACCCAGCTTTACATTGTTCTTTTTGTCTTGGTTTTGCAGTTTTCCAGAGATGCATCTCAGAGTTTTCTCTGTAGTTATCGGTGGAGTTAGGAGAGCTTCTCGAATGGCTGGCTTGCAGGTCTTCAGCCAGCATCCTCTTGGTGCTCTTGCCGCACTGTTTCCTTTCCATCTAGAACTCCTTGATGTTTTTATTATGTTCCGTATCAGCCTCTTTTCCATTCTGAATCTTCCTTTTTCCTTTCTGTGCTTCTGATTGAATGTACTGTATCTGACTTTCAGTTTACTTCTCCTTTGTCAAATCAACTTTGTCGAATCATCTGCTCGTTTTTTTAAGTCCT
This sequence comes from Fukomys damarensis, assembly GCF_012274545.1. Classification (NCBI taxonomy): domain Eukaryota; kingdom Metazoa; phylum Chordata; class Mammalia; order Rodentia; family Bathyergidae; genus Fukomys; species Fukomys damarensis. The sequence goes on along the minus strand of NW_022900914.1, from coordinate 6,456,943 downwards.
TAGTTTCAACTATTGTATGATTTCGCTTCTCAAATTTCCATTTAATATTTAAAACTGGACTTCAGTTCTCTGCTGAAGTAGACCATGATGTCATCTGTTTTGGGAACTTATTAAACATTTACAGCCCTGACTGACAGCCATAATATCTGGAACACGTTGGATCTCTGGCAGCCTGGCACGTGTTTATTAAACGCTGGATGTTGTGCATGGAAAATGGGAGCAGCCCCGAGTGGTGTTGTGCCTGTCGGGGGAGATTTGCTTTCCTGCAGGGGCAGATGACCCTGACCCTGTGTGGGGCAAAGATGACTTGAGGCTGGCGGTCCGGGCCCTGGTCTGCAGGGTCCTGGCTGGAAGGCTGATCCCTCTGGGGACCCGAGCTCCCCAGCTCTGTGAAACTGAAGGTCCCCTTTGTAGCCTCTTTGAAGTCACTTCCTGCTTGGCTTCGTGGGGGAACAGAGTCCAGGAAGCAGCTCTCTCTTCTGTGCGTCTCTCCTGGCCTCGCAGCCCTCCACGCTCTCTGCCGTGGGACCTTTACGCAGCGCTCGGGTTTCTCCAGCCCAGGGAAGACTCCCCGTGTGCTGTCTGCTCAGCTCCTCACCCTGGTCTCCAGGGAAGGCTGTCAGAGTGTGCTTGGCTCTCAAGTATGTGTTTCTCTTTCCTCTGAGTCTTAGCTACCTTGGCTGTTTCTCACTGTTGTTACCTGGCTTTTAAAGAGCCGGAGGTTGTCATTCTTTGTATTTTTTGTACTTTATCCAGTTTTTCTAGTTGTTCTTGACGGGAGGGTTGGCCTGATATAAGCTCCTCTATAATAGCAAGGAGCAAAAGCTGGACATTATTTTTAAATGTTTCAAATTTATCTTCAAAACATTAAAAAGTGCATGGTACAAAATTATGAAGTACAGAAGAGTCCGATCAGGAAAAGTAAAGTTGTTCCCCACCATTTCCCCCGCCATGCAGGATTCCCTGTTAGATGATTACTAGCGTCTCTCTTTGTGTATTGCTCCAGAAGTGCAGTATTCTGTTGCCTGTTCACTCTTCTGTACTAGATCTCTTCACCTTCCACGTTAGAGAGCGTTTTAGTCGGCCTTGCTTCACCCCTAATGACTATTGTATTCCTTTGTGCAGCTTTCGCTGGGACCCTCTAGGTAGACATGTAGATTATTTCCAGTATTTTGCTACTACATACACTGCTGTAATTAATGCTCTTACAGGGACACTGTGTCATGCTTGAGCACATATAGCTGAAGAATATAAGCGTAGAAGTAAATGGCTCAAATGGCACAGGCAATTACAAAATTACACCTTTTATCTTATATTGTGGTAAATACAGAGTGTAAAATTACTATTTAACCAATTTGAGTGTACAGTCTAGTAGCACTAAGTACCTTCACAGTGTCTTCATGCAGCTGTCCATGTCCAGGACTTTTTCAGCTTCCCAGACAGAAAGTCTCTGGCCACTAAGTGATGATTCCTCCTGCCTGGCGTCTGGGAACTGCTGTTTTACTTTCTGCCTCTATGACTTTCCGTCCTGTAGGCATTTCATGTAAGTGGGATCTCGCAATAATTACTGTCTTGCGCCTGGCCCCTTCCATCTCACAAAAGCCTTCAGGTGTCACCTGTGTCGTTGTGCACGTGGAACTCCCTTCCTCTCGGGGCCAGGCCCCCACGGCGCGCGTGTGTGCCGCAGTGTGTGCACCGTGGGATGCCTCCCTGGGGTTCCCCGGGCTGTCCTTTGGTCGCTTATCCCTTTGTCCATTGTGAGTAGAGCTGTCGTGAGCATGGTGCCCGATATCTGCCAGCCTGCTTTCTGCTCTTTGGGGCTCATCCCCAGAAGCAGGGCTGCCGGGTCAAATGGTAGTTCTGGGTTTGACGCTCTGAGGAGGCAGCCATGTGCGTTTCTAGTGTTGATAAACACTGCCGCATTGTCTCATTTACAGGCGCAAACAATTTATAGACCTCCCCGCAGTGAATGGGGGTGCGCTTAGGTGCACTTTTCCTTGTTTGTCTAGAAAAGACTTGCTTTGGAAAGCCCCAGTTCCCTGGGGTGGTCCTCACGTGGAAGGACTCAGACCCGACCCCCTCACTGTCCCGCTGCTTTGTGCCTCTCCTGTCCCTGTGGCTGACCACAGAGTCTGCACGAGAGGGAGAAGCCCCACTGGCGAACTTGGACCTGGGATTTGTCTCCAGCTCTTCCGTTGGCACTGTCCGGGGACAGCCAGCCCTGCTTTCCCACTCTCTCTCTGTGTGGCCTTGGTACTTTGCTTCCCTGTTTCAGTTTAGTCTTCTCAAAAATTAGGATTAAAAATAATACCGTCACGGGTTGTTTGGGGATCACATGGAGTAATCAGGCAGAGGTGAGTGTGGAAACGTGAAGCCCTGTGGGGCCATTAGCTGCTGTGACGCAGCCCTGGCCCCTGGGGCCTGAAAGTGGGCTGGGGGGCAGGTGGGAGCTGGCTGTGCTGTGTGCCCTTCCCCGGGGCAGGCAGGATAGAGGTCGCCCTCCCCAGGCGCTGGGCTGACGCGGGTGGCTGATTTTGCATCCCCAAGGCTTGCGCCAGTGTCGCTGGGGAGCTGAGTGTGGCTGGGCATGGAAGCTGCACGGTCCCCTGTCACCTCCTCTTGCCAGAGGCCCTGGCATGGAGGGAAGTGGCTAACGGGTGGCAAGCGTGGCAGGAGAGGGCAGAGGCGGCGTGCACCTGAGGCCGTGAGGTCAGGGCCGGGCAGCTGGGTGTGCAGTGTTGAGCCGGCGGTGCGGGAGGGCGCTGATTCTCCTCCTCATGGGGCGGCCTCCTTTCAGAAGCCAGGCCTTGGCCCCATCGCTGCTGCGTCAGCGTGCACCTGTGTTCTTTCTAATCGGCCTTGGGCTGGCGGCAGGAGGGAGGCGCCCTGCTCCTGCGGCTGTGTGGCCTTCACAGATCAGTCCCTCCCGCATCTCACCGCCTCTTCTGCCGCATAGTGAGGCTGGTGGTGCCCTGGCCGCGGGGGTCCTGCCCAGGGTGCTCTGGTTCTGGGCTCTCTGCCGCTGCCCAGAGGTCGCACTCTTCCTTGGGGAGGTGACCACCCTGGCAGATGGCCGTCGACCCTCTGTGCACAGGTGCTCCTCTGCCTGTTCAGCAGGTCAGCGTGTCCTGCACGCCAGGCAGATGGAGATGGAGAACTCCTGGGTATGAGAAGAGTCTGGGACCCATAGCTTTGCTGCACTGACCTGCCCAGCCCTAGCCATTCTGCAGGCAGCGTTGGCCTGGCCCCTCTGGGGACCTGTGGGTGAGACGTGCTCCGAGTGTGGCCGCGGTGCGCGGAGCAGTGCTCTTGTAACTGCCAGGCACAGAGCCGGCTGGGAAGGCTGTCCAGTGGCGATTACCTGCCAGGCAGGGTGCTGCGTGGACCTCAGGGCCGCTGCCTCCTCTCCTCTGCTCTGTGGGTTCGTTAGGGTGGAGCCCAGGCGTTGTCTGTCGAGATTCCCAGAGGACCATGCTCCGGGGCTCACTCGGGACCTTGGGGGTTGCTAAGTGCCCCAGCTGCCACTTGGCAACAGCAGGGACTCAGAAAACCTCCCCAACGCTTACCTGTAGCCAGACACAAACTGCAGAATTTCCAGCCTCTCTGACACAGACGTGGCTGAAGCAGAAGGGGAGGGAATGCAGGGGCAGCAGGAGGCCACCGCGGGCCTGCACATCCTTCAGGCCGTGCCCCGTTAGGGCAGCGAGCTCTGCGGCTGGCCCTTCTGGGAGGAGAGGGGCCTTGCTGCCCTGCCCACCCTGGAGGGGAGGAGGCCGGGGTCAGGGCATCGGAGGGATGGCTGGGTGGAGTGTCGTGGGGCTCTGGGGCGACCACCACTGTCTCCATCCTGGGTCCCCGGGAGCGTGGCCTGGAGGGCAGGTTGGCTTCTTTCTGCTCAGCTGTGAGGATGCACAGGAACAGACCCCCGCCGACCCTGTCCCGCTGCCCTCACTTGGCACCAGGACCACGTGGCAGGCTGTACTGCTCCCTGTGCCTCCGTTAGCTAGGTGGTGACCTGCCCTGAAGTCGGCCTCTCCAGGGAGCCCTGAGCTCGGGCCCTGGCCCCGTGCTGCTCTTTCCTAAGCTCAGCATCTGCGCGCTGTCCTGAACGTCATTCCTCTTGGACCTGGGCCCGGGCCTGCCTCACCCTTCCCCTGCAGGCCTCCGGCTCTGAGCACAAACACAGTCCCTCAACCTTGAGCCTGGACTCACCCAGGAGGGCGGTGGGGGAGCCCAGTTGCCTCCTGGGGTTGTTGGGCTTCCGGTGCCAACCCCAAGAGCCGCAGTTGCCCTGGCAGCACTGAGGGCAAGAGGTTGGTGTGGGGAGGGAAGAGTGCGCTTGCGTCTTACTCGCTGACGGGGAGCCGCGCATGGACGCCCACCCGGAACCAGCCTTGAGCCGCGCTCACTCTCCTAGCTTCTTTGCCGAACCATGCTTGGCTGTAGCCAATAGTTTGGGTTGTTCACTTGGCCTTGACTGGCTCTTGGTGTGAGAAGAGCCCGAAGGTGACTCCCTCACGGGACATGAAGGAGGAGGCAGCACTTCCGCTGCTTCCAGGGTTTTACAGAATGTCTCAGCGTTGTAGAAGAACACGCCGCCGGCATTGAGCCTGAGGGGCGGGACACCCTAAAGCCCCGGTGGCTCCTGGTGGCAGTGGGAGGGCCTTGCTGTGAGGGTGGCCCTGGGCAGTGAGGGTGAGGACAGCACAGCTGACAGCCCCTCTTGCAACTGTGTCCCTCTGAGCTGGGGGTCTCCTGGCTGTGGCAGCCACCTGCACCTGCGGGCACCTGTTTTGTTTTGTTTTGTTTTTGGTACTGGGGATTGAACTCAGGACTTTGCGCTTGTGAGGCAGGCAGTGGCATCTGTTTTGTTAGACGTGCTCAGAGTTTCAAAAATGTGCAACCCTTAAAGTCTTGTACATTCCATATAATAACCTGGGTTTTTAACTGCCTTGCAAAAGGACAGGACCTGGCAACCCCAGAGTGAAATGTTCACCTCGGGGCCGGGCCCCAGAGATGCAGGACCTGCATGGCCCCTTGTGCCCTCTGTACCCCGGTTTGTCTGTGAAGTGGGCGTGAGATGCCCATGAGGTCTCCAAGAGTGTGATCCCACCTCAGGTATGTCAGGCTCTCTGGGCTCTGGGGACGCAGCTGTGAGCGGCAGGTCCTGTGGGGGGGGTCGGAGCAGAAGCACACGCGTGTGTGCCGCAGAGCAGGGACGAGCTTGGGAGAGCCGTGGGGAGCTTGCTGCTGGTGTCTGTGGCGGGAGGGAGCTGCAGTGACACTGGGCCCAGGCCCTGAGGGCAGTGAAGACAGGGGCCTCCAGGAGGTCAGTGCGGTGGGAGCAGGTGTGAAGGGAGGTGGATAGGTCTGCGGGGCTTGAGAGGCCTTGGCTTCCCCGAGGGGGTCTTAGGCTTCAGCGGACCCAGGCAGCTGCTGGGAGAGGAGGTGCTGGCGGTAGATGCCCAAGACCCGCCAGCAGCAAGGCAGTGCTTGGAGTGGGAGATAACAGTGGGTTAGACCAGGACAGAGGGCGTGGTGGAGGGGAAGGAGGTTCCCAGGTGCTCTGAAGGCACAGCAGCTGGATGTACTGCTGGGTGGAACAGGAGACAGAGGGTGAGGCGTCAGTTGGCTTCCAAGGATTTCCGCCTAGAAGCAACCAGGGAAGAGTTGCCGTTTATAGGTGGACACATTACACATGGCTAGTGGCGACTGCTGTGAAGAATGTGGCTTTGGCCAGTATGGCCAGTATGTCCAGTATGGTAGCCAGTGGCCATATGCAGCTATTTAATTGTTTTGTTCCAATGCTGGGAATTGAACGTAGGGCCTTGAGCACATTAGGCGAGCCCTCTAGCACTGAACTACATCCTCACCGTCAAATGAAAATTAGTTACAGTTCAAAGCCAGCCACAGTCGGTCTGCTCCATGCACAGCTGCATGTGGCCAGGGGCTCCACTTGGGCAGCACAGACTGAGCACGTTCTATAACCGAGGAAAGTTCTGGCAGTACCCTTCTAGCGTGACGGCTCGCCCCTTGGGCCGCGTCTCTAGTTGACAGCTCATTAACTCACCAAACCTCCATGGAGCACCTGCTTGGTGAGGGCTCCAGGTACCACACACGTGGCTGTCTTTGAACCCAAGGGGCTCTCTCCTGAGGTTGCAGCTACCTTGGCCCACATAGAGGCCCCTGTCTTGGGACTGCTTAGGGCTCCGTGCCAGTAGCCCCCATGCTGGGCCCCGGGAGACCAGTTATCTCCAGTTACTGGACCCTGCCGCCCCCCCAGAGCTCTTTGGAATACTGGTTGCCTCTGACCTTCTCTGCATAGACGACCAACTCCCCTACTTTGATTTTGGTGACCATCCTTTGGATGGGGCAGCACACGTGGGCCCTCATGGCAGTAGCTATGGAGTTTCCAGACCTCACATGGGGTCCTCATCCATAATGGCGAGCTCTTTGGGCTTAAACCTCCCCGGGCTGCGGGTCTGGTCTTCCTGCTCCTCGCTTCCTGCCTACCGCAGCCTCCTCCGCGTAGACAGGCCAGGGCGGGCAGGCACCTGGTGGGATCCAGAGACTTTTTGGCTTCCAGAGGGCCTGGAAACTCCCAAGAATTTGGATATATTAGAACAGGGTCAGGAGAGATGAATTTGCTGAACACTTGTGTGGGTTTGCCCATAGCCGTTGGTATGTCACGGTGCCACGTCTACACGCACACAGCATGTACGGCTGTGCCTCCTACAGACAGGCAGCTGACACACACGCTCACACACACACTCACACACCTTCAGATACTATAGTCCCATGCACGCATCCGGCTGCTGTGCGTGCTCGAGCACACCTGGACATTGCTGGTCTCCTCCCCGTCTCACGGGATGCTGTGGACACCTAGCTTCTCACCGGCCAAGTTCATTTACCTAAATCCCTCTTGGCTGCCTTGCTGTAATTAACTCATGAACACCTCATCAGAGCATCAGCCGTAACAACTCAGGACCCCTGGGAGCGCCGCTGGCCTCCTTCCTCCATCCAGCCCTGCACTCAGCAAGTGTGAAGCCTGGCCCGAGTCAGGGCTCAGGGACGGTGACGGGCTCCTCTCAGGGCTGGCAGAGGCTGTGTTGGCAGATGGCCCTGGCAGGGCAGCTGAGCAGCTCTGCAGGTCTCTGTTCCGGGTGAAGAGCCCCTGCCCGGGATTTGGCCAGTCCGCCTCCTGTGGGCCAGCCTTCCTCTGGGCTTGAGCTCCTTCTGAGGCCTTCTCAGCTACTGTCAGGGTCTCCGCCTCTCAGGCCGGCACTCTGCACTGTGTGACCTGAGAATTCCTTCCTTGCCTGAAAGCAGAGTCTCTTTCCCTCTCCTGGGCCTGCAGACGCATCTCCTTCCTTTTTCACATGCCTGACCCTGGCTCTGTGATCCTGACCCCCCAGACCCCACCCTGCCCCTCAGACGCCCAGGCTCCATGGGCCCTGATGAAGGCCTGGGTGCTGTTGTCTTCCTCATGGAGTTGGGGGCCCTGATTTTGTGTCCATACCACCAGGGCCAAGGGGCCTGTTCACTTCACCGCTTTATGCTGCAAATTCATTTTCACTCCCAACAGCATCTTGGAAAGGTAGACACTTCCCCTCCAGTAGCAATACCTGCCCCCTTCTTCTGTTCTCCTGCGGTCGGTTTCGGTTTTGGGGAGATCATTCCATTCGCCCTTCGGAATAGAATACATCCTCTGTGTCTTCTGCAAAGTTTTCCTTCTGGAAGATTTCACACTTTGACTAAGAAAGTGGCTTAAGAGAGCCTGCACTGCGTGGCCCAGGAATGAAGCTTCCTAAGAAAACTGGGGCAGTTGCGGAGAAGCGAAGGAGAGTCAGGGTTAGGATCACAGCTGGAAGCAACAGGAAGTGTTGTGTTTACTTCCTGTTTAAAAAGTATTTTTAAAAGAACAGCTACCACCACCATATAGCAACTTGAAAAACATTTACAGTTTTCCCCTAATTCTAACCCCCCCAAGTTAAATGACCCCTTCCCTCTTTGTTTGTGTCCTGCCTTTACTGATATGCACGTTGTCTTCACAGAGTCCGATTTTGTGTCCTGCGTTTCTCTTTCATCATTCTCTTGTTAAAACAGTTTTTCTTACGGTGAAGAATATATTTAGAATTAGCCAGCTGGACTCAGTTTAGACGACTCCAGTTTTGTTGGAACCATCCAGAGCATCATCATCAGGAGCCAAATGCGTGCCATCTTCTCTCCGTCGGCCCTGCCAGGGCACTGACCTTGGCTGCATCAGTGTCGTGAGCTTGTTCACAGCCTGTTTGGTCTGGAGCTTGGTGGCCTCGACGTCCACAGTGAACAGAGTGTGGTGCTGTCTTCTTCACAGCCATCTCTGCCCTGGGGGACTTGATGGTGGCCCTGTGGTCAGCTGTGTTCTCCTGGGCCTGTTGCAGGGGTCTCCGGAGCCGTGGCATCCTGGGCTGCTGGGCGGTGAGTGATGGGCAGGTCGATCTTTTCCTCATGGCCGTGGACACCTTTCGGGCATTGCCTTCTTGGCTTCAGAGCCTTTGCCCGGCTTTGGCTTCAGGAGGCCAGGACTCTCTTTGCTTTGGTGCCATCTTGGTATAAGGGGCCGTCGTGATCTCTTTCTCAAAACTTTTCTAACTTATTTGATCATCTTCATTTTTACTTGTTTTTATTGAGTACAGTTGACAAATACAGTCATACCGTTAAAGCTTACAGCATCATGTTGTGAGGCATATACACTGAAATGATTACTACAACCAAGCTAATTAATGCATCCATTGCCTCACCTACTTACAGCAATTTTTAATTTTCTCCACTTAGAAACATTTTGTAATAGCACACATTGGAAAGGAAAATATGCTCCGTATCTCACCTCCGAGAGAGATGGCAGCAGTTCAGCGAACACCATTCTAGACAGTGTCCTGGTATCTCTGAATATTAATGCATGTTTGAAAACGATGAATTGGCAATACCACATACTCTGCTTTGTAACTTGCAGCCTGCTGTTTCGTTCAACAGCGTAGTGGGCACATTTTCACCTCAGTAAATTCCTGTCAACATCATGTTCTCTTAATGATGAAATTCATAACATTTTGTATGTCCTGTTCCCCTCCCGTCCACCCCTTCCCCTTTATTTGCTTCGTCTTCAGCTACTTTCGGGGTATCTTTTTAAAGATTCTACGTATGAGAGAAAACATGGGCTACTTGTCTGAATCCGACGTATTTTGCTGAACATGAGGATCTCCAGTTTCATTTTTCTGCAAATGACATAATTTCAAGGCTGGGGATGTAGCTTAGTAGTGTCGGCACCTGGCAAGTACAACAAGGTCCTGGGTTTGATGCCCGGTACCGGAAAAAAAAAAGAAAGAAATAACTTCATTCTTTACGGCTGAGAACTGCTCCATGGTCCCTGTGTACCGCATTCTGTGTCCATAACCCGGGCGGTGACCACATCTTGGCTGTTGCTGACCTGACTTTGGGGAGTGGTGTCGGTCTTGCTGCTGCTCTTCTTGCCATGTTGTGAGGACCCTGCATACTGACGTCCACTTGCTCACCAGCAGTATAGAAGGCTCCTCCCGCCCATGCTGGCCGGCATCACTGTGCTCCCCATGTTAGCCATTCTGATGGCAGAGAGGGGATTCCAGGGTACTTTGAACTTGCATTTCCCAGGTGGCTACACGTGCTCAGCGTTTTTTCATATACTTATTGGCCATTTGTACTTCCTTTTTTTGTGAAATGTCCAGTTCAATTGATTTGCTCTTTGATCTTTTGATAATGGGTTTTTTTTTTAATACCCAGGATGGAACTCAGGTCCTTGTGCTTGCAAGGCACCACTGAGCTAAATCACTGGCCCTGATAGTAGGTTTTTAAGTTTTTATATATATATGTGTGTGTGTGTGTGTGTGTGTGTATATATATATATGTATATATATATATATATACATATATATATATA
>NW_022900914.1:6441555-6446718 GCF_012274545.1 Fukomys damarensis | reverse complement strand
ACAGGGTCAACTGACCTGGAACTCACTATGTAGCTTAGGCTGGTCTGGAACTCACAGTGATCCTCCTGCCTTGCCTCCCAAGTGCTGGGATTACAGGCGTGAACCTCCACGCCCTGTTTAAGTCTTTATATTTTCTACATGTTAATCCTCTGTCAGAACTCGGGAGCGGGGCATGGTGGCGCATGCCTATAATCCCAGCACTTGGGAGGTTGAGGCAGGAGGATTGTTGAGAGTTTGAGGCCTGCATAGGCTACATAGTGAGTTCAGGACCAGCCTGAACTACAAAATGAGACCCTGTCTCAACTCCCCCCGCAAAAAAGAGTAACTAGCAAAGATTTTTTTTCCTATCTGTAGGGTTTCCTTTCACTGTGTTGGCAGATTCCCTGTTCTACAGTAACTTTTGGTGTAGTCCTTCCTGTTTGTTGATTCTTGCTATTTTTCCTGTCCTCTTGGAGTCCTATTCAAGAAGTCTCCGCCTTTGTCTGTGGCTTCCAGTGTTTTCCCAGTATTCTAACACTGTCAATATCACGATCATTTTTAAGGCTACATAATCTTCCACCCAGAGGAGGGGCCAACCATTTGATTGGCCACTTACCGTGCCTTTGGCCGGCTTCATTTTTCCCACAAGTGTTGTCATGCCACAATGCTGCTCTTTTGGCACATGTATCTTTTTGTTTCTTTTGGATTATTTCCTTTGGATCAATTCCCAGAAGAGCCATTAATGGGTCAAAGACTTGGAACATTCTTACGATTCCTGGAACATATAGTAGCATATAGCTGTTATTTTTGGAAGGCAAGCTCTGCCTCTGCTTTGGAGAACCCAGGCCCCATCTATGAGCTGTGGGTCCCTGAGTAATTCCAGGGTGCTCTGGGAGACTCTGCGCCCTCTATGGGACCCACCAGAAAGTGCACCCTGATTCTAGCTTCCTTCCTTTCCCAAGAATGCTGGGGATCCCTGAGAATGGCTGTCAGGGCACCACTGTGTGAGCATAAGTGTTTTTCTAGAAGGTCCATAGCAATGTCATACACCCTTATGAGGGCCTAGGATCCAGGAAGGAATTTAGAATCTCTGAAATACAAGAGTAAACAAGGTCAGCAACAGTGGAGAGACACCAGCGGTGTGGGTGTTAATGAGGCGGGAAGAACTTTCTGGAAAGTGGCCTGTGAGGTGTTGGGTGTGGGTAGGGAGAGATGTTCAGGGAGGCCAACACCAGAAACAGTGGTGTCAAGGGTCAGAGAAGAGCAAGTAGTCCCACCTGTCTGCTTGTAAGGGGCCACTGAGGAGTGCAGTGGGACATGGGACCAAAACACAGGCGGTGCCATTGGCAGGAAGCTGAGGAGGCAGGAGGGAAGCGGCTGCTGTGCTGAAGGACGTGGGCGGAGAAGCGGAGGCCGGGCCTAGGACCAGGGAGGCCTTCTGGAGACTCGCAGGATCGCAGTGGCTGGGGCTGGAGCACTTTCCTCGCATATGTGAGGTCCTGGGTTCAAGTCCCAGCCCCCAACCCACAAAACCCACAAAAAATCCCAGTGGCTTGTGGCGCACTGGTCAGGTCCCTCTGTGGGACCCCACCCTGTCCTGCCCACAGCCACGGCCACCCACTTCCGTCTACTTCCCTCTGCCCATCAGCTTCAGTGTTAAAGCCAGCTCACTGTCAGATGACTCAAGGTGGACCGTCTGCTCCTTAAGTTAGAGGTTGACTGTGAGATCTCCAGAAACCACGTGTAAATTGGTAGCCTTAAATCAAAACCACAGCTCCTTTCTTGTTATTTTTAAGGTTGGTATTTATTGACTTTCTGCCTTCCCAAGTCATACATTGCTCTTCCAGATTGTTACAGAACTATGTAATGCAGTAGGGGACGCTGATGCCCTGTCGTGAAGAGGCCTCCGGATCCTGTGCTCTGCCCTGGCTCAGTGCGGGGTGACAGGCCTGGCCCTGGGCAGAGGGGAAGCAGGACTGACCAGGCCTGCTGTGGGTCGTAGGTTTGCACCGCCACACCCGACTCTGTCACATTTTGCATCGGGTGACATACGAGCCCCTGAGATACACTGAGTACTTGCTGTGTGCCAGGCACTGTTCTAAGTGCCTTGTAGTAATGAGTCTCTTAATTCTGGTTTGCTGCCTGGGAAACAAGGCACAGGGGACTGAGCGACTTGCCTGATGCCACACGGAGTGCTGCGAGGCTGGGGTCTGTGCTTCTAACCCGCTGCCTCGAGGCAGCCTCAAGAGCCAGGGCAGTGCTGCCCGCACGGGCTGAGAACCCGAAGACAACCGAGAAGCTCAGCCCTGCCTCCTTGAGGCTCTAGCCCCCCGCTGCCCCCGGGACTGTGTGCTGCCCTTGCAGCTGGCAGGCCCCTGGCTCCAGCTCTTTTGGAAAACCCCGATTCATCTTTCCACAGTGCAGGTGCTTTCTGCACTGCTGGCCTCAGGAGAGGCTCCACGCCGAGAGGCCGGAATTTTACCGCTGGCTCTGCCTGGGCCCCGGGGCCCCTGGAGACTCCGCTGCTGCCTCCCCGCTCAGGTGGAGCCCAGGCAGGGCGCACTGGGGTTATTTTGGCTTCTCATTCCTGAGCTGTAATGATGCCGTTCACCAGGGTTTTGGGTGTGTTTGTTTCCTACTAGGTGAACCCAGGGTCTTTGCATGGAGCTTCATCCCCAGCCTTTTTAAATTTCAGGACAGGCTCTCAGTAAGTCATTAAGTTGCTCAGGCTGGGCTCAGATTTGCAGTCCTCTTGCTCCAGCCTCGTTCACCAGGTTTTTAACGGAGGGAGAGAAATGGAGGGGCGATCATAGAACCATCAGCTAGAGCCTCCTGGCCCAGATAGCTCCCGCGACACCAGACACAGCGCTCCCCTCCCCGCCACCGTCCAGCTGGCTCAGCTGACCTGGGCCATACCCTGGCCTCCAGCCCCCAGTTCTGACTGCCTCCCAGGTGCCTCCAGTGGTGCAGAGCGGTTTGTGGCCTCTCCCCCGGGCCTGTCAGTCACTTCCTCGCCTTCACCAAGGCTCTTGATCCTTGAGCTTTTCCAGTTTCCGTCCTCAGCCCTTAAACTCTTTCCTGTTGTCCTTCGCCTGCCTTCGTCACCTCCCTCTGCAGGGACACGGGGACCCCTCCACCTTCCTGCCTGACGGCCCACGTGCCTCTTACTCGGTCTCCCTGGCTTCCCACGCCACACACCCCTCCTCAGTAGAGCCCGCTCAGCCTGCCCCGCCCTGCTGCTTCTCCTCGGTGACCTGTGTCGGGCTCTCTCCACAGATGCCTGAGCCACAGGCTTTCTGGGAAGAGCCAGGTAGTAAATAGTCCCCACCACAACTGCTTGGCTCTGTTGTTGGAGCACACAAGCAGCCAAAGACAATATGTGAACAAATGAATGTGGCTGGGTGCCAATAAAACTTTATTTATGAATACAGGCAGCAGTCAGATAAGGCCCACAGACTGTAGCTTACTGAGCTGCAGTGAGCCCTCCAGGTGGTCTCCTCTACTGCTGAAATACTCGCAGGTCCCTGAACAGGTGTCATTTCTGTGTCTGGTGCGCGTGTGCGCGCGCGTGCGCTCGCACCTTTGAGCACATGGCTCCTCTCGAAGGAATGCCTCGGCCATTGGCCTCCTCGGGGCCCCTCTCATGTGCCCTGCTCCCTGCCTCTGGTCATGGTAGTATGGCCCCTACTGTCTCGGGCCTGTGTCCTTGGGACCCGTGTCACGTGAGAGCCGAGAGCTAGGGTGGAACTCGCTGGCGCTTGTGTCCTTGGCCCCTGTTATGTCGTGGGCACCCATCCCTTAGGTCTGAGCGATGGCTCTGTGGAGGTGCTGTGGGTGACAGGAAGGGAGGCCAGGAGTGAGTGCTCAGTGTAGGGGCTGCCACTCTTCTTGTGGAAAGAGGACACTGAGCCGGGCCTTCTTCGTGACATTTCTGATTCCCAGCAGCAGCCTGAAGGGACTGAGCCTGCTTGGGTGAGGCCTGGCCTGGCCTCTGGCTGTCCCCAGTGGGGTCCAACAGGGCCTGCTGGCCTCGCTCACCGGGCAGTACCTGGGCTTGGTCCTGCAGAAGTGCGGGCCAGGCCCTGCTTTCCCTGCAGCCCTGTCTCCCCCACAGGAGAACCTCATGCTGTCCATCCTGCCCAAGCACGTGGCTGACGAGATGTTGAAGGACATGAAGAAAGATGAGAGCCAGAAGGACCAGCAGCAGTTCAACACCATGTACATGTACCGGCACGAGAACGTCAGGTGCACTGGCCGGGGCCGTCGTGGGTCTGCTGACACTGGGGATGAGTTTTCCTGGGAACACGAGGCAAGGCCACCCCGTGGTGTGAGCCTCGGCTCCCCTGAGTGCTGCCACTGCCGGCAGACGACTTCAGACTGCCTGATCAAACCCACGTTGTGCAGCGTCTCCCCGGGTGGGGTCATTCTGCCGTCCAGAGCCAGCTTGGGGCCGAACTGTGAACTGTGATTCTAGAAAGAAGGGTGCATCGGCCAGGGGCAGGGGTGAGGCAGTGGGGATCCCCGGGCCTGCAGAAGGGGCACGGCAAGGGTAAGCCAATCATCGGAGCCCCGAATTGCCTGGACGCATCGGGGTCCCTGCACTGTGGGTGGGGTGACACCTCCTCCTCCATCTGCGAGCCCGGTGGCCCCGAGCTTGAGGCGGCAGTGTCTGGGCCTCACTGCCGCCGTCCTCGCCCCACACAGCATCCTCTTCGCGGACATCGTGGGCTTCACCCAGCTGTCGTCTGCCTGCAGCGCTCAGGAGCTCGTGAAGCTGCTCAATGAGCTCTTTGCCCGCTTTGACAAGCTGGCGGCTGTAAGTACCGGGCGCCAGCCGCCTGGACGCCCCTGGCTTTGCGGTGGGGCCCCACTAGCCCTCCTCTGCCCTTTGTCACTCCCGCGGTGGGGAGGGGCTGGGAGCACAAGCCGTGCCCTGCCCTTTCAGAAATACCACCAGCTGCGGATCAAGATCTTGGGTGACTGCTACTACTGCATCTGCGGCCTGCCCGACTACCGTGAGGACCACGCCGTGTGCTCCATCCTCATGGGGCTCGCCATGGTGGAGGCCATCTCGTGAGTGGGGGCTGGGCGCACCCTGGACTCCCAGGGAGGCCTAGCTGTGACTGAACAGACGATGATGAGGAGAGAGAAACTGGGGGCGCCTCAGGGCCACGCCCCAAACGG
>NW_022900914.1:6420874-6440995 GCF_012274545.1 Fukomys damarensis | reverse complement strand
CCGAGCCTCTCCTGTGCCCGGCAGGTACGTGCGTGAGAAGACCAAGACCGGCGTGGACATGCGTGTGGGCGTGCACACGGGCACTGTGCTGGGCGGCGTGCTGGGCCAGAAGCGCTGGCAGTACGACGTGTGGTCCACCGATGTCACTGTGGCCAACAAGATGGAGGCTGGCGGCATCCCAGGGTGAGAGCGCCCAGGTGGGCCGGTGTGAGGGCGAGGAGGGGGCTGGCCCACCGCCCTCGGGCTGTTGGCTCTACCAGGAACGGGGCCCTGAGCCCCTTCCTGCCAGGAGGGTCTCTGCCTCCACCCTGCTCCTGCCCTGGCTGAGGCCCCCCGAGGCCCCACCTGGGGCTCTGCAGCCGTGGTCCTTGAACTCCGATGTCACAGCCCCAGCCTCCCAAAGGTGCGATTACCAGTGCAGTCGGGCAGCACCTGGAGGCTGCACCTTTGTGCCTCACTCAGCTCTTCTGCAGGCCCTGTGCTTGGGGGACAGGCCAGGGAGGGACAGCCTGGCCTTCTGCCTGGGCGGAGAGTGTCCTGAGCTGTGTCCTTGGGCCACCGGGATTGCAACCGAGACTCAAGCAGGGTGGGGAATAAATGGACCACGACATAAGTTCAGAGTCAGCATCTTCATCCCTTACCTCAGTAGCCCATGAGCAAAACCGTATTACTAGGGATCCAATGGTGACGCGGGGAGTGGGTGCCACGCTGCCCACACTGCTGGTTAGTGGCAGGACTGTCCCGGGGCGGGCACTCAGGGGCTGTCGCTGTGGTCCAGGCGTGTGCACATCTCCCAGAGCACCTTGGACTGTCTGAAGGGAGAGTTCGACGTAGAGCCAGGTGCCGGGGGCAGCCGCTGCGATTACCTGGAGGAGAAGGGCATTGAGACCTACTTGGTCATTGCCTCCAGGCCAGAGGTGAAGAAGACAGCCACCCGGAACGGCCTCAACGGCTTGGTGAGCCCCTCCTGTGGTAGGGTCTGGAAAGAGTCTGCTGTGGAAGGGCTGGCGGGTCCTGCGGCTGGCCGGCCACAGAGGTGAGGGCGGGCGGGGCGGAGGTCATTCTCAGCCCAGGGAGCAGCGCCTCTGCCAGGGGAAAGCAGTCCTGGGGGCGACAGTGAGTGTGCTTTGTGGCAAGTTGGAATTGCCAGTGGCAGTGCATCAGAGGCTGTGAGGGGAGGTGTTGCGGGTGTCCGGGGAGAGTGCACGAGTGGGCGAGCAGGGGGGCCAGCACCACGGAAGGTGTCCTGAGTGGGAGGGGAAGAAGGATGGGACAGAAACAGCAGGGCCACTGTGGTCCAGCCCGTGTGTGGCCCCTGTGGGTCTCCCAGCAGCACTGGCTGCCGGGCTGGCACTCTTGTCCCTGGGCAGGGCCTGCTCCAGGGCCTTTGCACAATTTTTTTTTTTTTTTGAGGAATTCTCTTTTAATTTGTTCCTTTGGGTCTTTATTGAACTGGCACCTTTAGTAACACTCCACCCACTACCCTCTTCACAACCCCAATGACCCCTGCATCCTATCTCCTGTTTCCCTCCCGTCCACTGTGGACTTTCCTTTTCAATAAGAATATGAACTCCAGAAGGCTGGACGACAGTCTGTCCTCAACAAGTGCGCATGCACTGAAGGAATGAGCTGCCCCCGAGTTAGTGATGAACATCCCCGCAAGGAGCACTACCAACCACGTCAGTTTGTGGGGCTTATTCAGACACAGTGCACGTGACAGGACCCTCCCAGACTGACCTTCGAGTCACTGAGTCACTGTTTTAGAAACAGGTTGGAGCAACTGGCTGTCTCTCTGCCTAAAAAACTTTTAATAGTAGAAATTGATACTAGAAAATGATAGCATTTTAAAATTAATATTCTAGCCTGCCTCGCAAGCACAAGGACCCGAGATCAATTCCCAGTACCACAAAATAAATAAATAAAATAAAATTACTATTCTAGAGGAGGAACTGAATAGTGAAATTTCTAGGTCAGTGAGGCTTCTACAATGTAGGTGGAAGGTTCCAGAAAAACAGTGCCCACCCACAGGCTGACATGAGTGACAGGCAGTCTGTCCGAGGTCCCTGATGACCACTCCCTTCCACCGCAGGCCCTGCCAAACGGAGCCCCAGTGTCCTCGAAGCCCAGCTCCCCCGTCCTTATTGAGACCAAGGAGCCTAATGGCAGTGCCCACACCAGCGGCTCCACTTCGGAGGAGCCTGAGGAGCAGGAGGCCCAGGTTGGTGGGAGCTCTTGAGCAAGGAGGGCTCACTGAGGGTCAGCTCGTGGGGAGTGGGCGTCTGGGACGCTGGCCCGGCGCTGCTGCTCTCTACAGTGACTGTCACCTCAGGTATGTGGGGTGGGGGTGGCACTGCCGCTGAGGCCTGGTGTAGCTCGGTGGCCTGGAATCTTCTAGCTCCCCCAGCAGGGATGGCCATGGAAGGTGCTGCAGGATGTGACGTGCCTCACCCCTCTGGTTAGGTCAAACCCCACAAGGCCCATGCACAGAGGGCACTTCCGGAGCCCACTCAGGGAGGATCGGCCTTGTCACGGGAGTGGCGTGTCTCAGGAAAGGATCGGAACTGCCCTTTCTGAATGAGGACGCGGAGATGGAGATCTCTGCCTTGCCGAGCTGGCTGGAAGTGGTGGCAGGGGACTGAAGAGTCATCCCTGTGGCCATTGGGTCAGTCTCTGGAGAAGACAGCCAGGCCTTAACGAAAACTGGCTTTTCCTTGAGCACCCGGCATTTGGCGGCCTTTGTTTACTGCGACCTTCTTGACAGAGTGGACGTAGACGCGATGTAACTTGCTAACACGCAGGTGGCTGTAGCAGCCTGTCCCCGTGTCACTCTGCTCCAATGTGCTCCATGGGTAGATGCCAGCCGTGCCATCGCACATAGGACAGGGCCGAGGGCGCCAGGTTCTGGCTCAGACTCGGTGTCACAGCGAGCATCAGACCGAGGAGTGGTAGCCCCGGTGCCCAGATGCACTCGGTGACTGCGCGGCCCACAGCTGAGTAGCTGTGATTGAGTCGGTGCTTTTCCTCTGGGACTGGCAGTAAGGTTCAGTGGGTGCGCCGGTTCCGCCAGCCTCTTTGCCCACCAGTGACGGGGCATGCTCGCCTCTCCCGTTGCTGCCCGCTCGGATCATCTTCAGTGTGAGCCAGGTCTGATCGCCTTTGATGGCTAAAGCCCTAGGCCCGGGAGTCACGCAGCACCCACGGATGTCTGACCTGCGTTCGGCAGTGGACGAGCCAGGACTGTGCTGCCCAAGCTACTCAGGAGCCAGGGGCACCCCCAGCGCTGCCACCAGGGGCAATACTGCAGGCTGCTGTTGGGGGCCGGGGGAGCAGGCGGGACCCCAGCAGGATGGAGCTCAGGGATCAGCCGTGAGTCTGAGCCCCTGCTCCTCCCTCTTCCCCTGCCTCCACACTACAGGCCGACAACCCCTCCTTCCCCAACCCCCGCCGCAGGCTGCGGCTCCAGGACCTGGCTGACCGAGTGGTGGACGCATCCGAGGACGAGCATGAGCTCAATCAGCTGCTCAATGAGGCCTTGCTGGAGCGAGAGTCGGCCCAGGTGTAGGTGCCACGCGCAGGGCCCTGCCCGGGGCCCCTCACAGGAAGCTGTGTCCTGGAAGGCGGCCCCGCCCCAGCAGGCTCAGCAGGTGCAGCCTTCGTGGTTCACAGGGCTTGTTTCCGCCGCAGGGTAAAGAAGAGAAATACATTCCTCCTCTCCATGCGCTTCATGGACCCGGAGATGGAGACCCGCTACTCGGTGGAGAAGGAAAAGCAGAGTGGGGCTGCCTTCAGCTGCTCCTGTGTGGTCCTGCTCTGCACCGCCCTGGTCGAGATCCTCATTGACCCCTGGTGAGGACCTCCAGGCCTCGAGGGGCAGCCTGAGGTTGGGGCACAGGTGTCCCTGTTCCCTTCCTGCCTCCGCCTCAGTCACCAAGGCCAACCTGCCTCCCCCTGCTTGGCTCAACGTAGGCAGGTTGCAGGCTCTGGCACAGGCCCTCTGGGTGTCCCGCAGTCCTTGTCTGGCTGCGGAAGCCCCGTCTAAAGGGCGCATGTCACCCAGCAGCTCACTCGCAGCTCCCTCCTTCACAGGGTCCCCTCTCAGGGAGCATGGTATGTGCATCTCTGTTTGCATTGGTCCTAGGACCTGAGAAGAGCCAGGGACTCAGCCACTCCACCTGATTCTGGACGTGGCACTGTGGCAGGCCACTGCAGGTTCCTGGAGCCTGAGTTTGCTCACCTGGCCCACGGAGATGATGTCTGCCTTGGTGAACTCTCAGCATTGTTGGGAGATCAAAGTCATTTCATTTTACAAATACTTATTGTTGACCCTGGGCCTGGAGATTAAGGTTTGGGAGTGTAGCAGTGAACAGAACGTAAAAAACCCATGCTCTTATGGAACTTAGATCCTCATAGAGGAAGCTAGGCAGGCATGTGTGTCTAAATAATTCTGCATGCAGATAAAAGAAAAGCAAGGGTGGCAGGAGCCAGGGTCAAACAAGGCCTTGCCCACAAGGTGATACTTCAGTAAAGGTGCAGAGGGTGATGGGTAAGCCTTCTCCTGCCTGGAGTCACCTGTCCCAGCAGGGGTGCGGAGGTGGCCCTGGGCCTCTGGTGCAGGGAGGGTTCTGCACTCCTGGAAAGGGGGCATTGGTCTGGGAGCCTGGGAACTTGGAGGCAGGGTGCCAGCTCTGGCTCTAAATTGGGAGAGGGGCTCACCTGCTAAGGAACAGATGTAGAGGGATCCCCTTTGCTGTGTGGAAAACAAAGGTGGACACGGTGATGGCAGTGACCCAGTCAATCGTGGTAACTTAGGCCAGGCTGAAGTTAGAAAAGACAGGGCTGAGTGGTTGGATTCTGAAGCTTAGCAATGGGTGGATGGATTCTGAAGGTATTTGGGAGACAACTGACAGGATCTGCTAACAGGTTGGTTGTGGAGTCAAGGATGTCTTCAAGGTTTGTGACCTGAGCAACTGGCAGGAAGGAGTTGCCATTAACCAAAATGGGAAACAGAGGAAGATGAGCCCTGGAGTTGGCTTTCGGCCATGTTTGGTTTGAGAAGCCTACGAGACGTTGTCCATGAGTAGCTGGGCAGTATTTTGGGGCCTGGGAGAGGAAGGTTCTGGAGCTCCACACCTGGGAGTCACCCGTATGTGGGTGCACTGAGAGCATGAGCCCCGACGCTGTCACCAAGGGGAGGGCGGGCACAGAGCTGCAGGTAAAATGGGAGACAGAACGCAGCAGCAGGCACTGAGAAGACCCAGAAACCCAAGTGGGAAAATATTTCAGAGTGGGCTAAGAGGTGACCCCAGATAGGACACTGGATTTATTTAGCACCATGGAGGTTTTTGGGACTCTTGGCTAGAGCACTCTCCATGGAAGAAGGAAAGGGACTGGGTGTGAGAGGAGGATTTAGGTGGCAGACTTCTCGGCGCAAATGTGGTAAAACGGATGTGGAAGGAGCCCATCCACTGAGGCTCTGTACAGAAAGGATGACTCAGCAGCGCCCCCATCTGCCGGCTTCTGTACTGTTCCTTCACCATCACCGCATGGCAGAGGCTCATTCCAAACATTCCTTCCTAAGTTTTTATTGGGCTGTGTCCAGGCATCTGTGGCCTTTCCCCCATCCAAGAAACATCCTGGGGAGACAGTTACAGCTGGGAAGGTGGCCATTCCCAGGCCCTGTGCTGGGTGCAGGGTCCAGTTCCCTGGCGTCACATGGAACTTCTCAGGCACAGGCTGTGCCACTTGTCCCTACACTCCAAGCTTCTCACCCAATCTCACTTCCCTCGGGTGGTTCTCTAATCATCTTCTCTGTGCCACAGGCTGATGACAAACTATGTGACGTTTGTGGTTGGGGAGATCCTGCTGCTGATCCTGACCATCTGCTCACTGGCCGCCATCTTTCCCCGGGTGAGAGGCTCTTTCCTGTTGGGTTTGGAAGCTTCTGTGAAACTGGGTACTGATGGAGTTATGCTGACGGTCTCCTGTTAGGACGGTTCCCC
Organism: Fukomys damarensis; assembly: GCF_012274545.1. Lineage (NCBI taxonomy): Eukaryota > Metazoa > Chordata > Mammalia > Rodentia > Bathyergidae > Fukomys > Fukomys damarensis. Next base: position 6,434,996 of record NW_022900914.1, on the reverse strand, counting down.
CATTTTACCCACTGCCCACCAGCTGGGCACCCCCACCCTGGGCTGGGCTCAGGTAGCCCATAGCACTGCCACACACAGGGCCAAGGCAGAGAAGGCCCAGCCAGGAGGGTTGGCTCCAGTTGTGAAGGACGTTAAAAGCCAGCCTAGCATGAGGGCTCCTGCAGGCGCTGAGGTGCCTGCCCATTTCTGATGAAATGACAAAGAAAAAGCAGTGTTTTAGGAAAAATAATGACAGGTGGTTTTCCAGGTAACGGGATTTGGGTGTACCGACACAGGAAAAGCCGGGGACATGGTGGGGCAGGCAGCTCTACAGATGTTCGCCTCCCTTGCCTGGGAGTTGGTACTGCTGGCTGGTGCCGCCCTAGCTCCTAGGAGTCACTGTGTCTGCCGTGCCAGGGGTACGGCCCAGAGGCCATGGGTTTGCACACACACCTTGAGGGCTCTGGACTCCTGCTCTGTGTCCTCAGTGGAGCCTGACTGTCAGTTTCCTGGTGAATTTGCAGCAAGGCATTACTTGTTAGGTTCCTGAGCCTAGCGTGTGGGAGCAAGCAGTCGTCAGCAGCCACCTGTGCAGGACAAAAGCTGTCACAGGCTCATGGCCCTTGCAATTTCATTCCTCTTAGGCCTTTCCTAAGAAGCTTGTGGCCTTCTCAACTTGGATTGACCGGACCCGCTGGGCCAGGAATACCTGGGCCATGTTGGCCATCTTCATTCTGGTTATGGCAGACGTCGTGGACATGGTGAGCTCTGCTGGTGGCCATCTGGTGAAGGGCTTCTATACTGGCAGCCATTTGTCTGCCAGCAGATGCGGGTTCCTAATGGTTATCCCAGCTAAATGGAGGTCTTCCTGCTGTTGCCCAGGGAAACTCCAAGACTGTTCCTGTCCTTTTCAGCTCCTCCCTCTTCCAGAGTTCAAAGCCCAGTTCAATGCACTGTTCTGGGGTAGGTGCATTTATACCTACACTCTCACATGAAGAAACTAAGGCTCCGAAAGTTTCCTTCACTTGCTGTAGGCCACATAGCTGTTGGTCATGAATTGAAGGAGTTCTGAGTCCCAGTCCTATTTCCAGATGTGCAGATAAGCACTGCCTGTCTGAGGCACACCTTACAGTATAGCTGGTGCCAGGTGTCTGGGAGGTAAACCTTTACCATCAAGAGCATGGGGTCTGTGGACAGCAGCTTCACAGGGCCCAGTGGCCAGGGGCAGGCCAGATCACCTTCTTTCTCTGCTCTCCTCAATTCCTGGAGAAGCGAGCAGGCAGCCGGGTGCTTTCCTGGGGAGAAGGCCTGGGGTCAGAAGACTGGATGTGCTGATTTAGAGTCCCAGGCATTTATTGAGCACTGGTGCACAGATGTTCTCGTCAGCTCTCACAGCTTCCTCCACATGTGGTAGTTCCGTGTGCACGCTCTAAAAAAGTCTGTTTTCATCTGGGCAGGATGGCACAAGCCTACAATCTCAGCACTGGATCACCAGTATGAGCCCAGCCCAGGCAACTTGGCAAGACCTTACCTCAGAATAAAAAACAGGACTGGGGTATAGCTCAGTGCAGAGGCCCTGGGTTCCATTCTCAGCGCCACCAAAGGAAAAATAAAAGTCCTTCTTAAAAACATAATGTTACATTATTTGCTGTGTTTCCTTTAACAATTTAAGATCAGGAATAGACCAGCAGGGAGATTTATTCTGGCAGTGGTGTAAGTGACAAAGCTTTGTGGCACAACCAGTCCACATTAGTCCGACAGGAGTGAGGAGTTAGTGCCAAAGTGGACCATGCTGTGGGCTGCAGGGCCCTCTCTGGAGGGCCTGGCCTCTTGTATGTCAGAGCGCACCTGAGGCCAGTGCCTGGCTCTGGGGACAGCTGTTTCAGATGCTGTGCAGGATGTCTGCAGTGGCTGTCACCGGCAGCGTGGGAAGCTAGACATGCATGAGAATTCTCTCTAGGTTAGCGTCAGTGCCAAGACCTTGCCCAAAGCCAGATGAAAGTTTCAAGAAAAGGTTTTTTGGTTTATGGATGTACTGTCTGTTGACTCCATCTGCCCCATGATACAACCAAGGAACAGACTCCAGAAGGGGTGAGCTCCCCAAAGCCGCTCCTGCAGCGAGTTTAATGTAACAAGTGTGCTGGATGTGCAGCTTGAAGACCTGGCCCCTGGTCACACTTTAGCACTTGTGTGTGTGACTCTGGGCAGGCCTAGCCCAATGTTCTGTGAAAATAGTGAGTTTGCTGAACATCAAATGAGGTGATGATAAAGCTCTTAGCCAAAGTTCCTGACTTAACGTGATTAAATTTTCCCATCCTTCTGTTTCTGAGGGGGCAGGGCAGGGCAGCTGAACAGCCACTGCCACCGCGCAGCCCTCTCAATCTGCCATTACCTTCCCCTTTCCCCTCCTACTTATCCCGCCTCCAGCTTAGCTGTCTCCAGTACTACGCAGGACCCCACAATGGGACGGTGGAGCTGGAGCTGGAGGGCGGCTGCCTGGAGAACCCCAAGTATTACAGCTATATTGCCGTGCTGTCCCTCATCGCCACCATCATGCTGGTGCAGGTCAGCCACATGGTGAAGCTCACGCTCATGCTGCTGGTCACAGGCGCAGCAGCCACCATCAACCTCTACACCTGGTGCCCTGTCTTTGATGAATATGACTACAAACGCTTCCAGGAGCACACGTAAGATGAAACCCGACTGGGGATCTGCGTGGTCCCCCCCAGTCCCCCTCTGTCCCGGGGCTGTCACTTGTGTGGAGTAAGGGTTCGCGTCTTCTCACACGTCGCTGGTTGGCTGTGACTTGGCGATAGTCCTCACCTCAGTGAGTGCTGGGCGTGGCTTCCTACCCAGGTGTGGCCTGAGTGTTAACTCTTTCCGACAGCCCTCCCATGGTGGCCTCGGAGAAGATGCAGGTGCTTTCCACTCCTGGGCTCAATGGCACAGACAGGTGAGGGCTACTGTGTTCCCCTGTCGTGCATTTACAGTGCTTCCTCTGGAGACAGAATTCAGCAGGCCACCCCCAGGATCGCAAGGCACACGATCTGCAGTGTACAGGCTGCAGGAGTGGGCACGTGTGTTCAGGAGGGCTGGGGTGCAGAGCAGTGTGGGTGCAGGTGGGCCAAGGGTGGGTGCGGGTGAGGCTAGGATGGCCAGGTGGGTCATAGCTGTGCTGCACTGGCTGCTAAGACAGACAGCAGGAAAGCACGGGGGAAGACACTGCCGAGGGAAGATCTGGCTCGGACCCACGGTGGTCATTTGTTCTCTATGGGATCAAAGGCAGGTCAGCTTTCCTGGGTCTGTTTCACCTCTTGAGAAGGACACCGAAAGAAGGGGTTTTCTAAGATCCTTTCTAATTCTACAGTATAGCATTTTACGATTCAGTGATTGACTAGACTTTCAAGTAAGTTGTTTTTTAAAAGGCATAACTTGATGGAGGGTGGTAGAAGACTCAGATGGGCCTTCACACAAAACTCTAAATGGCTACTAATAAAAGGCAAATAATCAAATGCAAATTAAAACCATAACAAGATACCATTATACACAGAGAAAATTCAAAAATCTAAGATCAAGTTTAATGATAATCCATGCATGCCTGGTGGCAATATAAATTGGTAGAACCACTTTAGAAACAATTTGGGATTGTTTAGTAAAGTTAAAAACAGTCCTTTGCTCGCAAGCACAAGGACTCAAGTTTTATCCCCAGGACCAGGGTTTACGTGTAAGTGTAGGGAGCAGGGAGAGGGGTTGTAACCAGAGCCCTTGCAGTGGGGTCCTGGTCTCCTGTGAGCCACAACTGCACAAGGCGAATTAATGAGTAAAGACAGGAAATGAGACTTAAGAGTAGAAGCTGAACTTTGGGCCTCATCAGTGATGCTCTGGGCAGCAAAGACAAAGGCGTCCTGAATTTTTCACTATTTTTGGGTTCAAAGGGAGTAACATGATTCAGAGGTGGTGGTAATCCTTAGACTATGAGGATCTTATGCTGATGAGGGTATTATGATGATTAGGATAGCAAGATGAGCAAAGACATTCTTACAACAGTAGGCGGGATGAGTTAAACTGATAAGGAATTTGTTGATGTAATCTTGCCCTTGAGGATCACAGCATCATGGGACCATTGAGGTCTCGGCTTTGACTGGAGGCAGAAATGGAGTTATATTTCGGCATGTCATAGTCGACCTATAGGCAGGAAGCCTGATCATGATTTGTGAAATTTTTCCTCCAACTTATGTAGACTTACTCTTGACATATTAAGAACATTCATCGAATAGTTTATGATATACACACATACACGCCAAAATGGAAACAACCAAAATGACATCAACAGGAAAATGATAAATTGTGGTATATTCATACAGTAGAATACTGTACAATGCTGTACAAAAATATGGATAAAGTTAGAAAAAACCACGTTAAGATTGTACCCTAATCCCTATGAAATCTCAGTGCTATTGGCTTTTCCTTTTTCCAATCCTACATGCTGGTAGCCATTTCTGGGATCAGTCAGGTGCTACAGTGGCTCTTAATTGTCTGAGAGTCTGTCCTGATGTCACTTCCTTAGGTAGCCAGGAGAGGCCAGGGCTGGCTGGTTAGATAGGAGCCCAATGGCCTAAGAAAGCTCTACTGCCCTCAGGGAATCTAGACTTAATATGAAGGGGCTTTAGAGAATACGGGCAGTTTCTGAGGCCTAGTGTGACACAAAATAACCAAGGTAGAGGGGTTCCCCTTTCTAAGAGGGCAGCATGGGTATTCTTTCAAGTCACTTTCCTGTCTGCCAGCAGGCTGCCCCTGGTACCTTCTAAGTACTCGATGACAGTGATGATATTCATCATGATGCTGAGCTTTTACTACTTCTCCCGACACGTGAGTGCCCATACCTCCTCCTGTGCCCCAACCTCCCAGTGTCTGCAGGCCAGGCTCCTAAGGAATGCTGGTTCCTTTACTCAGCATGCTGTGAGACCCTGGGCAAACCACTGCCTTCTCCACGTTCTGGTTTCTTCATAATCTAGAAAAACACTTCATTTCATCCCTGACTTTCAGGAGCCAGAACAACTCTATTCCTTAAACCAGATGAGGGCTTCTGCACTCATCCTACAGTGGAAAGGGCGTGTGCACACACACGTGTACACACACAGCGACACTGAAGCCAGAGTGGCCAGGAAGCTGAGGCAGTTTTTGTGGTTTAAAAGAGAAGGGGAGGTAGCCATACAAGAACTCGTGTTAGCTTGAGTGCCGCCTAGTGGTGTGCTGGGGGAAGTACAGCCTTCCAAATGGAGAAAGGGCAAATGGGGACCTTGCCCTGGGCTGGAGATCCTGCCCGCCCCCACAAGGCAGACCTGCAGCTAAAATTAGGGCCCTTAGGCTCCTTATACATGTGAACACCTGCTGGATCTCAGTTGTAACCAGGACTGGGAACCTTGCTATGGGGTGTGAATCCACCAGGGTTTTACCTTCCTTGCTATTTATGCACCTTTCAGTTTCTCCAAGTGGATCCCATCCCTCTAAGCCCCGTCCTTCATCTTTCCTTAAACAGCTAGCTTTAGAGCACATACCTGCCTTGCCTGTATCTGTATCTCTAGGTAGAAAAACTGGCCCGGACACTATTCTTGTGGAAGATTGAGGTCCATGACCAGAAGGAACGTGTGTATGAGATGCGACGCTGGAATGAGGCCCTGGTCACCAACATGTTGCCCGAGCATGTTGCGAGGCATTTCCTTGGGTCCAAGAAGAGGGATGAGGTGAGGGAGGAGGCCTACAGGCTGGGGCCAGGAGCCCAGCCACTGGCCTTCATGTGTTGTTCCTTCTGGGAGCTCCCAGGCCCATCCCTAGGCAGCAGCATTAGCAGTAAAAGAGGACTCCCACGCTTCTTGTGGAGGGCAGCTGCAGACCCTGCTCAGCTAGTCACGGCCCCGAGGCCTCCCACACAGGATGGGACCTGGCCTATGTCCCGCTTCTATCAGTGTGACTTCTGAGAGCAGCATGGGGTCGTCAACTCCACTGAACTCTCCTTCTCAAAGATGGGTTGGTTGGCCGGGCGTGGTGGTGCACACCTGTAATCCCAGTACTCAGGAGGCTGAGGCAGGAGGATCGCTGTGAGTTCGAGACCAGCCTGGGCTACACAGTGAGCTCCAGGTCCGTCTCAACTACACAGTGAGACTCAAAAAAAAAGGCAGGGCGGGGGAGGGTTTGTTAAAAGAACTTGGAGAGCTGTTTTTCATTATTCAGAGTGTGATGAGGCACTCTCTATTCAAAACTGGGACAATCTGAGAGATGTCTGGGTTCAAGCATTTGTATTTTGTGTGATGAAGACAGACTTGCTTCTCTAGCACACTTGGACCCTGCCTCTTTTTAGGAGCTGTACAGCCAGTCCTATGATGAGATAGGAGTCATGTTTGCCTCTCTGCCCAACTTTGCTGACTTCTATACTGAGGAGAGCATCAATAACGGTGGAATTGAGTGTCTGCGGTTCCTCAATGAGATCATCTCTGATTTTGACTCCGTGAGTGCCCTCCTGCCCCTCCTGTCACAGAGCTAAGCCATCCTAGATCAGCTCTCAGGATAGAAGGCAGAAGGAAGGAAGTGCCTCTACGCTGGCTGCATTTTCCTGTCATATCTGTGCTTCTGCAGCCATCTAGAACTGCTCAGTCTGAGGGGTGCATGGGAGCCTGGGAATCGCAGGACAAGGACTGGCCAACAAGACCCAGAGGTGCCCGGACTCCTCCTACCCTCACAGTCAGATTCAGTGAACACTTATTGAGTGCTATGTATACTAGGAAAAATGCCCTTACATATGTGCTCAGTTACCCCAGGACAGTTGGCAGTTTTATGTGTTGTTAGTCAAGGATCACGTGGCAGGTAGATGTAGAATAAATAAAGCATTTTTTCGAAAGCATCTCTTGGATGCTTTGTGGGGTCCTTGTAAGTGGGTAAATCTATTAGTTGACTCATTCATCTCCTTGACTGCTGACAATCCTCTTTGCTTAACCCTGGCCTTAGCTCCTGGACAACCCCAAATTCCGGGTCATCACCAAGATCAAAACCATTGGCAGCACCTATATGGCAGCTTCAGGAGTCACCCCAGATGTGAACACCAATGGCTTTACCAGCTCCAACAAGGTACGGGGGCTGGGGAGGGGTCAGCATTCTGCCTGGGAATGAGAGACAAGCAGCCTCTTGTTTGCCCAGAACCAGCAAGTGGGAAATGAGAAATTACAAAGGTAAAATGAGAAGTTAATTTGTACTGTCACACAAAGGGCTCCAAGATACATACGAAGAGCACATGCAGTGAAGACAGAAGAGGCTCACTGAGGTCTAACAAGCAGAGAAATAGCAGAGCACAAACAAAACCCATTATCGTTCCAAAGGGTAGGCCTAGTGGGCTTGGGCACCCCAACCACACCCGTCAGGCTGGAACTTTGATGAGAACCAGGGAACAGGAGCCATTCCCACAGCTAACAATGAAAACTTAAAGGGCAGACCCTGGGAACTCACTGGCTGCTGTGGCCTGTCGTTCTGCTAAGCTGTTTAGCTCCTAGAATGGGAAATGAGCCATGGGGGCCTGGTACCAAACACTGTTCTTTTTGTTGTTGTTCTTAAAACATCATTACCATTTTACCCTTCTTACTGTCCCATAATGGCAGTAGTTGGCACCAGATCCCCACAGCTCATTTCCCCTTACTGGGTGAGGTTAACAAAGCAGGGCAAGGCCTAAACTACTTGAATCCAAACAAGGACAACTCCGCAGAAATCTGAAGACCAGGCTCCGAGGGTGGTGAAGAGACTCACCTCATGACTAGGTACATGGCACACAGGAAGCAAGCAGGCTGGACAGCGTGTCTCCCTCCCCCACCACCATGGCCCGGTCTGCCCTAGGCCTGCTTGAGGGATGTGTGAATTCTTTGCTGCGGACTCCCTTGTAGGAAGGAAAGGAGGCCACTACAACTATGTGTAGGAATCCCCCAGAATGCTGCTCTGGGACAAGCAGGCCACCACAGTTGCAGCCTGGATAGCTCCTGACACTTTCACCACTGCTCACTACAGGAGGAGAAGTCAGACAAGGAGCGCTGGCAGCACCTGGCTGACCTGGCAGACTTTGCACTCGCCATGAAGGATACACTTACAAACATCAACAACCAGTCCTTCAACAACTTCATGCTGCGCATAGGTAAGAAAGACCAGCGGCTCTGGAAGACTGGAAAGGTGCCTCACACTCACGGGGCGGCTGGAGAACTAAAAAGTAGTCATGTTCTGGTGTCATGTCAGAAACCTGAATGATACGGTGGTGAAGCTGGACCTGTCCCTGTTGATTATTGACAGCCTGTTGTCTGACTCTGCAGGATCTAGTACCTGCTGGGGGCTCTGCTCCTTTCAGGTCATCCTGCCCTTTCGAGGGAGTTATCACTTCCTACTGGGTGGGAGGGGGATTGTTCCTTCTGAGCCAGGCCGCAGGACCCTGGAGGACCAGGTGTTGGGGAAGCTGGTCACCACTGTCCTGAGTACTTTAACTAGCATGCCCTGGTAGCCGAGATCTGCTGAGTTCTTGGTGAGGACAGGGTGAACAGGAGACACGACTTAAGGAATATAGGATGTTACATAACCAGCTTTTGTGATGAGGGTTGAAAGCGATCCCAAGAGTGGCCACTTCTGAGAGGGTGATGGAGGCTTGGTATGTGGTCGTGCTGAACTTTATGCCTTGTGCCCCAGGCATGAACAAAGGAGGGGTTCTGGCTGGGGTCATTGGAGCCCGGAAACCACACTATGACATCTGGGGCAATACAGTCAACGTGGCCAGCAGGATGGAGTCCACAGGAGTGATGGGCAACATTCAGGTACGTTTAGCACCACAGCTCAGTGTCCTGGGATAAAGGGCTAGGGCAGAGGAAAGCAGAACAGTGTGTGCTGTTCTGTGTGCTGTTGCTTCCTGCCGCCGGTCCACTGTGAGCACCAGCAGTGCTGAGAGATGAACGACTGTGGAGGGGAGAGGCCTCTGCTTCCTCCTCTGCAACACTTAGGTTTAACTTCTGGGGGAGATGAGCCAGGCCTGCCAGAAAAGCTCCACAGAATGGACATGGGGCCAAGAGAGCAGGGAGGGAACGGGCCGGACCATGCGCCACACAGGCAGCCCAAGGACTGTCTTTGGGAAGTGGAGGGTTCCGGGTCCCGTGTCCCTCACCCCATCCCCTCCAGGGCGCTGGGACAGAGCCCCTGTGCCGATTGGTCTAGGCTCCCTCTCTGACCCACACTCTCACTGTTTTCTGTGTGCAGGTGGTGGAGGAAACACAGGTCATCCTCCGAGAGTACGGCTTCCGCTTTGTAAGGCGAGGTCCCATCTTTGTGAAAGGGAAGGGAGAGCTGCTGACCTTCTTCTTGAAGGGACGAGACAGGCCACCTGCCTTCCCCAACGGCTCCTCTGTTACACTGCCCCACCAGGTGGTGGATAACTCCTGAATGGCCTCTGGCCCCACAATGGTCCACATGGGAAGGGAGAATTTATTTTTTTGAAACTGAAGAAAGGCATCGGGAAATGGCAAATGACCAAGTCCCAGTGTTCTCCAATTGCTGAAGTGCACACTCCCATAGACTTTAGGTTTAAGAATCTCAAGCCTTCATCTGTTTGTGGATACGTGAGCTCTGAGGGTGGCCGTACTCTTCCTCAGTGTGCCTGTAGCTTCCCCAGAGTAGGAGTCTTAGGCATAGTACTGGCACAGCCCTTCTTCCCCCAGAGAGGCCATGGCCACTGTGAGAGGAGTGCAGAGAGGTGGGACACGGTTGCCTGTGCCACTGGGCTGGGAGCACAGGTCGGGAGCTCTGCTGCAGATGGGGCCTGGCAGAGGTGGCGCTGGAGGATGCTGTGCTTCTGGCTGGAACTTGACAATGTGCTGTTGTGAAGGAAGCTGCCGCGGAGATCTGGCTGTGTCCTCAGGGTCCCGGTTAGGTCAAGCAACCCTTGTCCTGATGTTCCTGATAATCTTGAAAGGTTCTTCTGGAACCCTGTCACCTTAGTCATGAGAGCAGAAAGTGCAATATTTCCTTTCACCTAGTTGGGGGGGGGTATTTCTGAAAGAAAATTATATAAACAGATCTTCTACATTTATATTTTTAACCTGTTAAAAACACTTTCCAATATTGCCTTGCCTTTTGAGCTCTTGCTACAGTCGCCTTTGCTACTGCTTTAAAAGAATTTACAGGTATTGACAAAGAACAAGACTGTTTTATTAAAAGCTTTACTCAACTTAAATGGGATCATTGTGAACATCCTTTTAATGTCTTAGTAAGTGCTCTGCAGACTAAAACCACTGGTTCTCACCACACACCTAGAAGGCAAGAGCTTGAAGTGAGATGCTACTTTTATTCTTAAGCTGCTTTCTTTTAAAAGGCAGCCACGATGATTTAGTCTGTCCCCCAAGCTGATTTAGTGGGGTGCCCCCACAGGCCAGAGCCCCATGACCCTGGGGTCTAGAAGTGGCCAGTTTTGCGTGATGTCTGAGCCCAGCTCTGGGCCTGGAGCAGTAATAGCCCCCCCCCCATTTGAGACTGGGCAAAGAAGGGGCAGGAATTGTGATGGGAGAATGTGACCAGCCAGACAGACATTCACAGCTGTCAGCTGGCCCTAAGCCAAGGAGAAAGTGCCAGTAGAGAGAGAAACACTACACTAAAGGGCCTCAGAGGTGGAGACGAAGATTTCACAGTTTCACAGTCAGTCTGGAGTCTGCAGGAAGAAACCATGAAGGGGGAGGGCCTGCTTACCTTTTCAACAATGACTGAATTTATGCAGATTTCTAATTGTACTTTCTCAAAGTGACTTCATACGTTTAGCTATTATTTTATACAACAGTATTTTACCACACCATATTCCTTATAAAACAATGGCCTAGAATACACATTGCTCCAAACCAAAGACAAGTTCTTTTAAGTTCATGACCTATATATCATGAATCTAGACTATTCTAAGAACCTTTTTAAATCTTAGGAAAATGAGGCAGAATTATTAAAAGCTCCCATAAACAGTAGAAATTCCCTTTAGTCTTTCACAAAATGTCTTCTATTATAGGTCTACAAACCATTTTGATTTTCAGCTAGAATATGATCAAATACCTCAGAAGAACACATGGTCCTGAGCATTATAACAAGTGACCAGACAGTCATGGAAAACTGTCCAAAAATTTCAGTGTCTGTGGATTCAAACTTACTCCTTGACATCCTGACGAAGCAGCAGGCATTGTCACGTCACAGCGAGGATGGTGCTTTGACACAGCATGGGCCCCTCGGCAGTTTGCAGGTCTAGAGCTGGCCATTCACCGCAGTGCTTCCCCAGCAGAACAGTATTTCAGGAGGCCAGGCTCAAATCCAGCTCCTCCTCTTTTGCAAATGAAGCAAATACCTGATGCAGGGGCTTTGTGCGGAATAAAGCTTCATGGGATGCTCGCTGTTCTTCCATCGAAGTGGATAATGCTTCTGTCCCTAAGAGAGAGTCTTAAATCTCAGGGCAGTCAGAGGAATGAGAACCTGGATCGTCACTACTCTGGACCCATATGATCTTTCACTTGCTCGGAGCTGAGAGAGGCTGCCCCTTATGGGATCAATGTAATTTTGAGGCCAGAGACTTAAAGCAGACTCTACCCAAGAAAACTAAAACCTAAGGTGTGAGACTTGTGGCACTTTCAAAATTTCTGCCTCCTAAAAACATTTTACCCAGTGTGGTCATCATTTTTTGAGTACCAGGGATTGAACTCAGGACCTTGCACCCAAGGCAGGCAGCGGTAGCACTGAGCTGAATCCCCGGCCCTTTACCCAGTTTTTCATTTTTGCCAATGTCATATTATGACACATTTAGCTGAAAGAAGCCCACACAAAAAAAGTCCTCTTGGCCAGCCCCGAAAAATTCCCATTTGGAAAATAGATTCTAGAAAGCTAAGCTCCTAGTGTGTAATGTCTACTTGGATTCGCTGCAGAGTAAGTTTCTTGGCTCCATTCACTATAAATGAACTTATGACTCAGCCTGAGCTGTCCTCCTCCAAGAGATGGTCTCCCATAAACACAAATCATAAACTGAAAGAACATGGGCAGAGGCAGGAGGACTAGGATTATGTTTACCATTTACAAAGAGGAAAGGAAACACTGGCAGGAACCAAATACTCTGTCTGTTAATGAGTAGATTTATAGCATGTAAACAAAGTGTCTCAGAGGTCCACTTGATAGATGCCACCTATTTACCTGTTACTCAAGCTCATGAGCGGAGCACATGACAGTACTTCTCAGCATGGTATCCTCCTCTTACCTTGATATGTAACAGTGGTGTCAGTTGGAAGAGTTGCAGTGAGGTCCTCATACAGCAGTCTGGCACAAAACGAGGACTGACGCATCTGTTCCACTTTATAAGTAAACAACAGCAAGTTGCACAGGGAGTTTCTATGCAAGGGTCTGGTCAAAAAGGCTGCAAAGTCACCCTGATGGGTGAGAGATAAAGCAAGTGTATGATGAGTATTGCTCCAAAGACAAACCAAAGTGGCTGTGACCCTTAAATTTTAGAGAAGGAGATGGGGACTAGAAAAAGGCCAGAAAGAAAGGCAAGTATATAAGATAACTAAGCCGGACATGGTCGTGCATGCCTATAATTCCAGCTGCTTGGGAAGCTAAGACAAGACCACAGGTTCAAGGCCAGCACGGGCAATTCAGCAAGACTCTCAGGGCCGGGACTGTAGCTCAGTGGTAGAGTGCTTGCCTAGCATGTACAAGGCTCCATGTTCAATCCCCAGTGCTGTCCCTGCCCCCAATCACTCGAAGGCTGCAGGAAGATATCACCATTTCTGCCAAGAATTCTGTTGCCATCACTATATGGTCAGATGCTTCATCTCTGCACTCACATACCCACTTAAGCTGACAACTGGAGACCTCAGTCAATCCAGATGTACACAGGGGGAAAGGCTAAGCTTTAAAGTTCATTTTTTTGTATCTGCATTGGTTTCCTGTGTATCTTTCACTCCAAACTTGGCTCAGCTGCCACCCTAAGGAGGCCAGAGTTGAGGGGAAGACGACAGCATTCCTTTATGTTACTCTGTATCTATCCCCAAGGTCCATCAAAAACCTGTATACAGTAGGTGCTCTAAAAAAAATCCTTGCTGAATTAAATTATAGCACCTGTGCTTCACTACCTTGTGATAATGAGGACCACAAACATAATCCCTTAACCAGGACCTACACTTCAAAATCATCTAATGTTTCAAGAGTAAAAAAGGGCTGGGGATTTAGCTCAGTGGTACCACTGCCTGCCTCACAAGCGCAAGGTCCTGAGTTCAATCCCCAGTACCAAAAACAAAACAAAACAAAAGGGGTTAGAAAAAAGTAAAAATAGCTGGTCTGAAAATAAGAAACAAGTATTAGAAAAGTAACAGACACTTCTGTTTCAGAGTTAGGAAACATTTAAAATATAAAAAAGACAATCTGTCCCTCTTTTCCTTTTAAGTCTATCTTTGGCCCATAGAAGGAGACATACAAGGTCCTAAGTAAATACCTGAAGTCGGTCTGCCTGGTACTTCCTCCCAGCATAAGCATTTAGGTACTCGCACAGACTGAACAGGAAGCGCTGAATATCGGTCTGTAAGTACTTTGCAGCTATCTTTTCTAGAGGAATGAAGACTGGAACGGAATGGTGATGGATCCAGAGTGGTCTCTGTATGACCAGGTCCACAAAGTAGGAATCCAGTAGGTTCCCCTCAAAAGCAGTGCTGATGCAGATACAGACTCCTCGGCTGGTCAGTTTTCCGCTGAGCCCTGAGGCAAAGGATCAGACAACACTTCTCAACAGACGCCAGGCAAAGGCACCTGACTTACCCAAGCATCCCAACCACCCGTAAAAGGCCTGGCATATAGATGTGATGATGCTTCTTGAATGAGTGAGATCTCGGTGCTTCCCCTCGGCTCCAGCTCACATTGAGACTGAATTGTTACCGCCATGGAAAGGCTGGGTGTGGTGGTGCACGCCTGTAACCCTAGTGCATTGGAGGCTGAGGCAGGAAGATCACTGTGAGTAGGCCAGCCTGGGCTACAAAGTGAGATCAAGGCCAGCCTGAATTACAGTGAGACCTTGTGACCTCCACCCCAAAACCAAAAAAAAAAAAAAAAAAAAAAAAAAAAAAAA